>NW_017095946.1:154425-215419 GCF_001412225.1 Nicrophorus vespilloides
TATAGTCAGAAATTTTAGTTAAAAAATGTAACTTGTTTTGCTACAATCTCTATTAATTTTTAATAATTGTTTAATACATTTGATTGATCATTGTAGTTAAAAAAAAACTTGTTTTGCTACAATCTCTATTAATTTTTAATAATTGTTTTATACATTTAATTTTTATGAATATATAATTAAAATTATGAATAATAGATAAAATGAGTATATTCTACTTTATTTTTACTTATGATCTACTAAATTGTAAACAATCTCTTCTTCAATCTCAAACAAGTTATTGCTTTTTTTAAAGTATTATTTCACTATAAATACCAAAATCTATTCGAGATTTGTTATCACTTAATTACTGAGTAGTACAAGAAAATGTTCACTAAATTCTTAATCGTTACTCTTGCAGTCTACATTGTAGCTGCTGATGAAGTGGGAATCCTCCATCAAGAATCTGAATTCAATCAAGATGGTTCTTACAAATTCAGCTATGAAAGCCAAGATGGAACCAAAGTTTCAGAAGTTGGATCAGTAAAAAATGTGAATAACGTAGATGTTCATGTAGCTGAAGGATCGTATTCCTACCATGGTGATGATGGCAAAGATGTTGTAGTTCAATACGTCGCCGATGAAAATGGATACCGTCCACAAGGAGACAATATTCCTGCATCCATCCTGAAGAACTTGGAGGTTTTAGCAACTGCTAAACCGGCAAAAGAAAATTAATGAATTTATGAAATGTTTTATATTTGAAGATATAATAAAGATGCATATTTGAAAAATAATTATAATATTGTTTATTTTCTGTATAATTTTAAGTTCTTATTGATTTAGTGGTTGTATCAGATAGTATGAAATAATATATAAATTGATGAAATAAAATCAATAGTTTATCAATGTAATTAAGGTTAGTCTATCAACTTTCCATATATTTTTTTATTAACATTTCATCAAAATATATTATACTATTAAATTAGAATGTATTGTTTATATAGAAAATACAGAAATAAAAGCGTATTGACTTCAATATTTATACCTTTATTGCTGTTTTCAATTAATTAATGAAAGTGATTTATAAACTTTGAATTAAAAAAAATACATTGTATTATATAAATTACATTTAATAAGTTTTGAAATATATAAAATCTATAAAAAATGATGTTATATTTATAGTTATATTTACTATTATTATTAAATATTTTTTGTTGATCAAAATTATATTAATTTGCTTATGTATATATTACATACATTAGATAATTATACCATTTTTAAATAATATATATTATAAATATTAAGGAGTAAATGTTGGTTTTAATATAAAATATAAATAATTGAGGTTTTCATAATAAAATAATCAGTAATTATTATTCAAAATTTAGTATTTATTTAATCGTGTAACATGTAAATTGTAAAGAAAATTAGTTTTCCTTAGGTGGTTTTGCGGTGGCCAAAACTTCCAAATGTTTCAGGATGGATGCTGGGATATTGTCTCCTTGTGGACGATATCCATTTTCATCGGCGACGTATTGGACTACAACATCTTTACCATCATCACCATGGTAGGAATACGAGCCTTCAGCTACATGAACATCTACGTTATTCACATTTTTGACTGATCCAACTTCTGAGACTTTAGTTCCATCTTCGCTCTCAAAGTTGTATTTGTAAGAACCGTCTTGGTTGAATTCTGATTCTTGATGGAGAATTCCCACTTCTTCAGCAGCTATAACGTAGACTGCAATCGCAACAATTAAGATTTTAGTGAACATTTTGTTAATTGAGACAGTTAACGACTGATGCTGAATGCAAACAGAAACGTAATATTTATAGTCAGGAATTGAAGTAAAAAAGTAACTTGTTTTGTTACAATCTCTACTAAATTATATTAATTTGCTTATGTATATATTACATACATTAAATAATTATACCATTTTTAAATACTATATATTATAAATATTAAGGAGTAAATGTTGGTTTTAATATAAAATATAAATAATCGAGGTTTTCATAATAAAATAATCAGTAATTATTATTCAAAATTTAGCATTTATTTAATCGTGTAACATGTAAATTGTAAAGAAAATTAGTTGTCCTTAGGTGGTTTTGCGGTGGCCAAAACTTCCAAATGCTTCAGGATGGATGCTGGGATATTGTCTCCTTGTGGACGATATCCATTTTCATCGGCGACGTATTGGACTACAACATCTTTACCATCATCACCATGGTAGGAATACGAGCCTTCAGCTACATGAACATCTACGTTATTCACATTTTTGACTGATCCAACTTCTGAAACTTTAGTTCCATCTTCGCTCTCAAAGTTGTATTTGTAAGAACCGTCTTGGTTGAATTCAGATTCTTGATGGAGAATTCCAACTTCTTCAGCAGCTACAACGTAGACTGCAATAGCAACAATTAAGAATTTAGTGAACATTTTGTTAATTGAGACAGTTAACGACTGATGCTGAATGCAAACAGAAACGTAATATTTATACTCAGGAATTGAAGTAAAAAAGTAACTTGTTTTGTTACAATCTCTACTACTTTTTAATTATCGTTTTATATATTTTTTTTCTAAACAGTTAAAGTATATAAAATCATAAATTTATAATTAATTACTTCTTGAAGTTCGTATTATTAATTTTGTAAGTTAAAAATATACAAAAAAGATAATTCATTCATAATTTTTAAATGCAATTTTTTAATAATTATAAAAAAAAACTCAATTTAATTTGTTTATGAAACAGAAACAAGTTATATTTTTTTAAGTTTTACTTCTTTCTATATAAATATAAAATTTTCTTTTATATTAGTTAGTGACCAGTTCAACAACAAAATGTTCGTAAAAGCATTAATCGTTGCTGTTTTCATTGTAGCTTCTCAAGAAATTGGAATCCTCCAACAAGAATCTGAATTCAACCAAGAGAGTCCATACAAATTTAGCTATGAAAGCGAAGGTGGAGTTGATGTTGGATCAAGCAGAAGGAATGTTGATAACAAAGATCTGCATGTAGCTGAAGGCTCTATTTTTTATGATATTCCATACGCACCTAATGAAAATGGAAATCCACTTGGTGAAAATGTTCCTTCATCTATTTTGAAGAATTTAGATGAATTAGCCACAGCTAAACCAGCATATGAAAGTTAAATAATTTATAAAATATATAATAAAATAATAATATATCAAAATGAATTGTTATCTTATTTCATTTCTAATCCAAACTTTTTCATTATAGCTAAATTAGATAATCGAATTTTCTAATTAAATAGTTATCAAAAGTTTACTGGTTTCATTAACAATATTAAATAATTTAGATTAGTAGATATTAAAAAAATATATACACTTTTACACAATTATCTAAGAAATTCATATTTTTACTTTGTAAAGAAGAAAATTTTGTTATAAAATATAAATTGAAGGATAAAATATTAAATAATTATTTTTTTCTTGTTAACTCGAAGTATTACTTATAAAAGTTTATTTTGTTCATTTTTTTTTTGGTTTAAGTATGAAATATAAAATTGTCAGTAATTATGGCTGTAAATTGAATATTTATTAATTATTGATATATTACAAACAAAATTAATTATTCTTTTGGTGGTTCTAGGAAGGATGATGGAATGTTATCTCCCTGTGGACGATGGCCATTTTCATCAGCGACGTTTTGAACAACATCTTTGCCAGCATCGCCATGGTAAGTGTCTTCAGCTACATGAACATCTTTGTTATTCACATTTTCCTCTGAACCAACTTCAGAGACTTTAGTTCCATCTTCGCTCTTTTCAGGTTCTTGATGGAGAATTCCTAAAACTTCTGCAGTTACAAAATAAACTGCAACAGCAACGATTAAAAGTTTCTTGAACATTTTGTTAATTGATATAGTTGTTGACTGATGATGAATTCAAGAAGACATGTAATATTTATAGTCAATATTTGCAGTCAAAAAAGCAACTTGCTCAATCACTATCTCTGCTACTTTTTAATAATAATTTTATTCGTTTTACAATTTTTATTAATAAATAAAGTATCTAAAGTTGTTTGTACAAGTAAACATCATACAAAAACGCAATAATGTGTTATAAGATTCAAAAGTATCATAACAATTGAATTTATTTGTTATTCGAATTATGATTAGTTCAATTCTAAACAATCTCTGATTCTGATTTCACTATAAATATCCAAGTCAGTTTTCGATTAGATATCAGTCAGTCACTGAGTTGTAAAGCATCATGTTCAGAAAATTTGTAATCTTTGCTATGGTAGTTTACTTTGTAGCTGCCGAAGAAGTGGGAATCCTCCATCAAGAATCGGAATTCAATCAAGATGGTTCTTACAAATTCAGTTACGAAAGCCAAGATGGAACCAAAGTTTCTGAAGTTGGATCAGTCAAAAATGTGAATAACAAAGATGTTCATGTAGCTGAAGGATCGTATTCTTACATTGGTGATGATGGCAAAGATGTTGTGGTTCAATACGTTGCCGATGAAAATGGATACCGTCCACAAGGAGACAATATTCCCGCATCCATCCTGAAGAACTTGGAGGGTTTAGCAACTGCTCAACCAGAAAAACAAGATTAAATTATTTGTGAAATGTTTTATGTTTAAAAATATAATAGAGATGGATATTTGAAAAATAATTATTAGATTAATATTGATTTTAAAGTTATATCAATATAAAAAATAATGAAATTAAATGTTTTATCTATATAAGTAGCTTTAATAGCTGAATGGTTAAGTCTCCCTACCTACGATCGAACTGGCGACGGTTCTAATCCAGTCCCTTTGTGAGCCCTTTCGGTGCTTGCAGCAATAGGGCCATCGTTCATCACAGATGGACTGTCAAATGAATGAGGTTAAAGATATGGACCTTCAGACAAGTCGATGGACAATGACAATGTTAAGGATAGCAGCAGATTTACAGTCAAATGAATTAGTGGAATCGCAGAGCATCAATATACTACTATTACAAGACGTCAGCCAACCAACAAATTAAAATCAAATCATCATAATGGTAACTATCCACCGGCAAAGATTATGCATTTAATATCAACCGCGATCTTAAATTTACTCAATGTTCACATTGATGAACAGATTGTGAAGAAAATTGTTCTATATAAAAAAAATATAATGAGCTCACATCAACAATTTATTGTCAAAACTTATTACATAATTACTAAATATATTAGTAAAGTCAAATACATTGTTTAAATATGAAATACAAATGCTAATTGTAGTCAATATATTATATGCACTATGTAATATTGTAAATGCTGTTTTTAACTTTTAAATAAAATATAAAAGTAAATATAAAAGTAGAATTAAAACGCAAAATGTATTAATTAGAAACATTTCTTATTGTTGTATATATTTATATAACTATGAGCATTTGTTGAAAGATATAATTATATTTTGTGCAGGAATAATGTTGTTTTTAGATAAAATATAAACCAAAGAAAGACGTTGAAGTTGAATACTTATATTCTCTCGTTAAATCAAGATATTCATTATAAAAGTTTATTTCCTTCAAGATTTTTTGGGATTAAGCATATAAAATAATCTATATTTATGGTTAAATTTGAGTATTTATTCAAGTCGTATATTCATATATTATAAACAAAATTAATTTTCCTTGGGTGGTTTTGCGGTGGCCAAAACTTCCAAATGCTTCAGGATGGATGCTGGAATATTGTCTCCTTGTGGACGATAACCGTTTTCATCAGCGACGTATTGAACCACAACATCTTTACCATCGTCACCATGGTACGAATACGAGCCTTCAGCTACATGAACATCTACGTTATTCACATTTTTGACTGATCCAACTTCTGAAACTTTAGTTCCATCTTCGCTCTCAAAGTTGTATTTGTAAGAACCGTCTTGGTTGAATTCAGATTCTTGATGAATAATTCCAACTTCTTCAGCAGCTACAAAGTAAACTGCAACAGCAACAATTAAGAATTTAGTGAACATTTTGTTAATTCAACCAGTGGATGACTGATGTTAAATGCAAGATGATGCACAATATTTATAGTCTGGAGTTTAAATTAAAAAGAAAACTTGTTTCATTACAATCTCCTATTATTAATAACATTTTTTTCTGTTGCATTCATTTTATGAACAGGTAAAAACATAAAGTTTTCTTTTTAATAGAGTGACATTTTATATTATTCTCTATTATCAAAAGTTGGTAATGATCAAATTAATATTTAAATTAATTGCATTTTTTTAGAATATTTTGACTCATTGCAATTGAACAAAAACAAGATTTTACTTCAATTATATTAATTTATAACATAAATATAAAACATTGACCAAAGGGGGTTTTTATTATAAGAATACATTAAATAATATTATTATTTATTGTTACATACATCGATGACAAATTTATATACAAAAAGAGTACATTTTTCAACTATCACTTCATAAAATTTTATTAAATAATTGTCTAATACAAAAAACTGGATTTGGAGAATAACAAGTTATTTTTATTAAACTTGTCGCAACTATAAATATGAATTAAATGTAAGTTTTCGGTATCAGTTATCCACTGACTAAACAAACAACATGCACGCAAAACTTTTCATCGTGATTATTGCAGTTTATGCAGTTACTGCTAACGAAGTTGGAATCTTGCATCAAGAAGCCGAAATCAATCAAGATGGTTCTTACAAATTCAATTACGAAAGCGAAGATGGAACTAAAGTATCTCAAACTGGTTCTTTGAAGAACGTGAACAACAAAGATGTTCAAGTAGCTGAAGGCTCGTATTCCTATCATGGTGATGATGGCAAAGATGTCGTTGTTCAATACATCGCCGACGAAAATGGATACCGTCCAATTGGAGACAATATTCCTGCATCGATTGTAAAGAATTTGGAAGTTTTGGCTACCGCTAAACCACCAAAAGATAATTAAATGTATTTTTATTGTATATGAATAAAGAACGCACATTGAACATTATTTTTATTGTCTCTTCATTTTAAATACATTTTGTCTCCTAATTTAAAATTATCATTTATCTGATATTGATTTTTTATATTTAATTTTTATATGTATAAGAAATAATTATATAACTTCTTTTTAAAATGTCATTTGTTATTTTGATTGTAGTATTTCCAATAAGAATTAACAATTATTAAATATTATTGTAGTTCTTTTACTCAATTTTATTGGAATTTGGAGTTAATTTATGAAATAATCTTATCACAATTATAAACTTTATTTTTTTTCCTGTTTAGAACACTTAGATTATATTATATTTAAATTTTCGGAACACAAATTATTTACACTTATACATGACTTAATGAATAGAGGCATTTAGGGGTACATTTATTTAGAATAAAGCCATGCTTTAGGCTGTGGAAGGTTCACTGATTTTTGGTAGTAAATCCAATGTCCTTTGGATAGCTTCCGGGATTGGTGGAGGAGTTGGCAAATGATCACCGACGGGTTGGAATCCATTTTCATCAGCAACGAAGCTACAATAAGATACAAAATTTGAAATAATTATCACTTGATGTATGATCATTTACCTTAAGTTGATCGGGGTGCCATCTGGGGCTTGGTATGAATAGGAGCCAGTGATTACTTGTACAACCTTATCAACTACATCGTCTCCAATTCTCGTTGCAGGAATGACCTTGTTGTATCCAGTTTGATCAACGCGAATTCCATTTTCGCTCTCGAAACTAAAATCGTGTATAATTAGTTTAAATCTATCATATTATTTTTTATACTTTACTTAAAATTGAAGGTGCCATCTTCTCCAATTGCTTCAGAATGCGAAAGAATTGCAATTGGTGTGGTGTTACTTTGTGGTTGGTTTAGTGGTACTCCCTGTGGTCTTGCAAAGGCGGAAGCCACCAAAGCGCACGCAATCTGCAAAACAATTTGGATTTTCTCTCTTCAACATTTGTTTGAACAATTAGGTTTATTTACTTACGATATTGAATAACATTTTTTTAGAATTGATCATCAAACAATTTTAGTGCAGTTTTCCGTGACGACTGATGGGCTCGAGGCGATTGTTCACTCTTTATATACGAATTGACTGTTTGCCCAATGTGCTCCAAAGAAGTGCTAACAAAATCAACCTCAATCTTATCCATCCGCTTTGAATATTCTGTGCGCATACAAATTGCCAAATGTTTGCATAATTATTGCATCTGCGGCCATGAATTTTTGAGATGACCACTGTATTCAAATAGTATTCACACCTTCATCTTCACGAAACTTCCTTTTTCCTACATCACACTTTACTCTTTATTTAGAACCATTTCATCTCAGAAAATGATTACGTATTATAAAATCGTACTAAATAAAATGTTTCATATCAAATCTATCTAATTTGTTCATTTTTTCAAATACATCGAAAATCTTCTGTGTAGTTTGTTAATTAATTTATAGTAAAAACTAAAATATTATATAAATACTAAAAATTTACTTATTTATTTCATTTATACTAAAATGTATGTTCCTGTATAAATCAAGAATAATAAGTATCCTATTACAACAATGTTTACCTTTGACATATACACAAATCTTACTTAGCAAACATAATGAGACTTTTGGTAATGTACATATCTGACTGAAATGCCGAACAACAAAATTAATTATTTATTAGGTAATTATGTTATTACATGCTGAGTATATGTTGAATTTGAAAGCGGTGGCATCAATGCTGCATAGCAATGAAAAATTTAGTATGGTCTTTTTTTGTATTGCGTCTCGAGTAAATAAATTTAAAAAAAAAACAGAAGCCTTCAAGTGATGTCTTCTGTATGTGCATTAAACAATTGCTTATTTATAGAGTCGAATTTATGTATAAATACTGTCTTGCAATGGTCATCAAGCATCAGTTTCAAACAAACCGTGAAAATGTTAGCAGTCAAAGTGTTCTTCCTAGTTGGTGTTTTGGGGTGTGCTTTGGCCGAGAAAGAGGAGATCCCGATCATCTCGCAAGAATCCGTTCTTGAGCCGGACGGTTCTTATCGCCATAGCTACGAAACTGGAGACGGAATCAAAGCTGAAGTCATCGGGGAACTGAAAACCATTGGAGATGAAACCGTGGCCGTGGCTCATGGTAGCTACAGTTATCCAGCTGAGGATGGAAAAACGTATCAAGTTAGTTACGTAGCCGACGAGAATGGATACCAACCAATTGGGGATCATTTGCCAGTGGCTCCGGAAATTCCTGCCATCATCAAGAAGTCTTTGGATTACTTGGCCACTGCTCCACCACCAAAGGAATAATTAAAGTTATTTTTTAATGTGCATTTTGTATACATGCAAATCTTTGTATTTTCACTAAAAACTTGAATTAATATCATTTGAATCATTATATAACTTTCTTTTACAAAAAAAATGTTTAGTAAGATTACCGCTCCACCAACGTAATTTGTGGTTATTATATAATGTACGATTTGTATACATGTAAATCTATATATTTTCAATAAATATTTGAATTAATATGTAATAAATCTTAGGAATCAATATACCTTTTCTATATACTTATGAAGAAGGTTTTAGTAGCCTTGGAAATTAGGACACATTAGACAAATTTTTAACAAATCGATTGGTAAGTATAGCATAGTAAGTAAACTTAAAAAAAATGATGAATTATTGTGTTAATAAAAATTATGATAAAATTACAATAACGATAATTTCGGATAGGTAGAAGGTATAAATAGGTCTGTAAAATGAAATGTTTAAATAAATTCATTGAGTTTCTGGAATTTACGTTGTTAATAGCATTTGGGTTTTGTATATTATATAACATAACGGCCGTTTGTTGACTCACATTGAATGCAATGGGAAAATAAAAAATAAAATACCCGCGGCATCTTTCGTATGTAGGTTGTAGGCCTATGTAATATGTTGACAGAAAAGTTAACATCTAAACAGTGAAAGTGCTCATCTCAGTTGTGTTGAATAACAGTAGGTAGTAGTACTCCTATCCGATAAGTATTACTGCATCGCTCGTTCTAGGCCTCTCTTCCTACATCATTCAATTTAGCTTTGTATACCAAATTTAATAGAAGAAAAGGAAAGTCATTTATCTATTCGAATCAATATTTATCTACAATTCCATCTATTTAACATCAACAAAAAATAGTTATAATCTTTAATATTTGGTCTCTAAGAATTATGATTTTGTGAGGACAGTAATATAAATAAAATCTTTGATTTTTTACATTTTACTTGAATGTTTAATGTGAAAGTATAGAAGATGCTGCCATCTTTAGAATCGCTGCTCAATATATAACTTGAGTCGATTGCCATTAGATGTCGTACACTTAATCATATAATAATTTTTTAAAATATTACATAAATTATTTTTTTAGCGACCTATCAAAATTACTAAGAAAAAACATCAGAAATAAGACCGTAAGGATAATGAAAAATTAGAATTAAAATGATATTGTTATAAATATTTTCTTAAGTAAAGTAGAGTAAAAAAGAATACCAAATGGAATTATATTGAGAATATAAATGAAATAAATATAAACGCAAATTTAACATTCAATACAAGTTCAGTGCAAAGAATGTTCGGAATAAATAATAACGTCGGCTTTTTTCATGAACTCGGACGTGACTTTGAGAATATTGAAGTTCAAAGAAAAATAAATATGTTGCAAATTTAAAAACAAATTTATTTATTTGATTCTGGAAATTAACAAAGATTTAGAAAATCTAAGACACATTTATTTAGCTAAGTCATTTTATTTAAGCTTAAATATATTTTGTAATATATTTTTTGTTATTAATTTAAAATTAATATTATATTAATAATATTTACTAAAAATGATAGTAATGAGTATAATCATAATATAAAAGAAACAAAGGATTGAGAAGATCTAAGCCATTTGAAAATGAATTTTATTAAAGTACATGCAAGTTCTTATGCAATCGTTGTGTATACAATATAATTATGCAAATTCTATAATTTGTGTATCGAACGTTTTTTTTTTCCTCATTAAAAGTTTGAAAACGTAGTTGTGTATAGATTTAATTTGTATACACAGCTTATATACTTACATTGAATAATTATATGCTTGGATAAGTAAGATGTTATTCTTACTATATAAAAAATATGTGTATTTAGATTTTTTTATATATATATTTATTATTTTTTTCTTAACCCCTGAACCAATTATCATATGTAAATAAAATTAGTTTTTTTGCTAATTTTCATTTCATTAATAATTATTTGAAATTATTAACATGTTAAATATGTCAATTAATAGTGGTTTATTGATTAATATTTTGTTTTCAATTGATAAAAAATAATTAAGTCTAGCATAAGTTTTAATGATTTAAGATTTCAGAATTTACTTTGATTTTTTAGGTTGAGTTTTAAGAGAGTTAATATTGATGATCAATATTTTATTAATGATTATTTTTATTAAGTAGAAGATGTATGAAATGGTTTAAGAATATTTAAGGATTTAATATCAAAACATAAAATGTTGTTGCATTTATTATTTTCATTTCAAAATAATGTTCGATTAAAACGATATACAAAGGAATATAAAATCATGGAAACATATACGTAGCGTTGGTCAAGATCAAACTGGATCACAATCATCAAATAAATACTTGTTAATATATAAAAATATATAAAAAAGGACTGTAATAATATGCGAGGAAACTACGCGAGAATGCTTTATTTCCTTCTACGACCGGCCCTTTCCGTTGTGGATGGCTGCGAAGCGATCCAATCCAAAGCCTTCTGGATGTTTGGCGGAATTGGAGGTGAGGTCGGAAGATGCGCACCCTGCGGTTGGAAGCCACCCTCATCGTCGGCGGTGTACGTCAAAGAGATCTGGTTGCCTTCCGGATCGGTATAGGAGTACGATCCCTGCGCAATGATTACTTCCGGATTCTCCGCATCGTTCGTCTTCTTCACCGAACCGGTTTCTTGAGCTTTTATGCTGTTAGCACTTTCATAACTAAAATTTCCAAAAAAAAAAAACGCATTACTTTACGATCTTCTTTGCAGGAAAATAAATCTTACCTCCAATCGTAAGAACCGTCAGGTTGAATTTCATTAGTCTGACTAACGATCTTTATGGGTTCTTGAGGCGCAGCGTTCAACGTTACGACTAACCCCAATATGAGGCTACAGCACTACAAAAAAAAGCAATCAGAAACACACTCACAATTGATTACGCTTTGCGAAATAATTAATAATAATGTGTTTATTAAATTGAATTGTATGCACAATGTGCACTTATGAAACAGTTAAGAGAGATCGTGTTTGAAATGTTACCGAAGCTAATTAAGGCGATATTTCATCTCGCTTCTAATTATGTATAATGAATGTTTGTTTAAGAAGCAATTGTTGTCGAATTTGAATATGCTAATACTAATTGCATTGATAACAATAAACAGCTTCGATACTTGTTTTCAAAATTGCATCATTTTTTTTTGTTACTTACTTGTTGCAACGACACAATGAAATGAAGTTACTACTCCAAGGCTACATTACGAATTCCTATTATTTTCCGGTAATCAGAGCACGAAAGTGACAAATTTTACATTGCAAATGAACACTTCCACCCGTCTCTTGTTCATCACTCATGTGCAAGGTTGCACTGTAATTAATGTAATCCGTAGTTGTTTATTACCAGAAGATGCTGAGTTAATGTTCATTATATGACTTTGAGCTTTTTTATATGCTCATTATTTATAAATTATATCGATACATCCTCTTTTAATTATCAATAAATTCACGATGTTATTAGTTAATTAAATACGATATTTATTTTATTTAAAAACAAGATAGTTTTGAAGCCGTATATTGCTTTTCATGTGAGTGTAAGATGTTAATTTAATGTTTATTATTAATTACCAAATAGGCCAGAAAACCCAATTGCAAAGTAATTTTCAATATATTGAGAAATGTTTATAATAAAATACAACTGTTTATGGAACCAATTATATTTGAATCAAGCATATTTGCAATAAAATAAATATTTAATTTGTATTACAAATTTTATAAACTTTTTTTGACCAGAACAAGTATTTATATGATTTTTGATTTAATACACTACATTAATTTATTTAATATATATTGGCAAAAGATAAGTACATTTTTATGAATATGTTGAGATAAACTATGATATTAAGTTATATAATACTTTCAATCTAGTAAGAATGGTTAGCTTCCAAATATATGATTTTATTAGAATCTGTTCTCAAATAATAAATAGCAAATTTTATATCTTACATTTTTTTTGAGATAAATTATTTCAACTGAATCTTTAAAATGTAATTCTTATTGCATACTAACAATTTTTAAATGTGAGTAAATATTTTAGTTTATAAAAAAAAAACACTATTTTATATATAGTTTCCCAATATATTATTACAGTTAGATAAATATAGAAGTCTAAAAATTAATATGATTGTGTTATTTCAATACATTTTTTTAATATATTTTTTTTTCTTAATGAGTAAAACAAACTTTTTGGTAAAATCACATGTTTTATGCTCGAATATAAATTCAATATTGGAGTGAAATAATTGATATATATTAAATTTGTGAAAAACATGTTCTTATTGAAATACACAAATATTTTTATATGCATTTATATATTTGTAGCAATAAATTCAATTTAAACAATTATTATTAATTTATTATCGGATTTGTTAATTTTTTTACAAAATTATTGTATATTATTATATGTTTTTTTATAAAATATGCTTAGTTTTGAAATCAACTACAAACAGCCATGCATTGTATTTAAAAGTTATACAACATCATTCGATTTAATTTAGTTATAGTTTTGAAATAAAAAAAATTATCTAAAAATAAAATATATATTGAAATCAGAAATGCGATGTTAAGAAAACAAATGTGTTTATAAAAACGTTGATATTATCATTATATTTTGTTGATCAGTTTTAGAATGAAAAAGATTGTATAGTTAATTTGATTACAGAAATTATTTAGTTTTGGATTGTTTTACTTGAAAAGTAATTGAAATGTATGTTGTTATGTGTGTATATAATAATGGTAAATGTATAAAAGTATTGAAAGTTAAATGTAAGCGGTAATATGTGTATTTAATAATAAATGTATAAAAGTATAGATGTGGACTTACCAGTAACCAGGCCATGATAATGTCTGGCTATAGAAAACAGTAACTACAAACTAAAATATCAGACATATGCCCCGTTCGCAATTCGCACCCGTATTTATATAGAGACATACAAAGTGTAATCATTCTTTTTCCCCCATACACACAATTGATGCCGAAGATGTTTATTACAACACATGGGAATGGCATCATGCACGTCCTACCAATGCATTCTTCCGGCCTTTTCCCATCTTCCCCATCACCAGCATTTCATCTGGACGACAACGTTCAAACTATACGCAGCCCGCGTTAACTTCTGTTAATTACCATTTTTACTCGCACTTCTCGAAAATAAAATCAAAAAAAAGAAGGAAAAATCAAATAAATAAAAGCCAATGCATTTCCCCCCCTAAAAGACGCATACCTTTACCACCGGTCGACACCCTCGCAGCCAGTCAGTAGGCGTTTAGAATGCAACGGTGAAGCAATTCCAGATTGATGGACCTAACATCCGTATAAATTCAACTTTATATGGATTGCAGGATGCTTTAGCCAGTATAAGAGGATCGACAAGGTTTTCTCGTCTAATTTATTTGTTTATTATTCTCTCGCATACTTTAATAACCTTTTATTACGATACAATGCGACTTACGCAATCGCATCTTTGAACCTCGACGACAATTTGGTAATAATCATTGAATTTCGCAAATCGGGAACCCTGCTGAAATGATGATTATTATTATATTTGCATGCATAATTGCGATTATTCGGAATGCATTCGTAATTGGGATTTTGTAAGGGAAATAATAAGGTTCGCTTTTATCATCATATCATATCTCTCCAATCCATCGATAGATTTACTAGCAGTCACGTTTGCATTCGAAATGCCAATGCTAAAGCCTCTTCTGATTCCAACAAAGAAGATTCATCTCCGAGTTAATCTTCTGTTTGCTCTATTCAACAATCTGATGCCATTAAAGACACACGCAAACAAAGAAAAGAAAAAACTTTAAAAATAAGTTTTGATAACTCGTATCAAATTTCGCAAATACGCGAGAAAACGTAAATTGCGTAATCACTATTATTATTATGAGCTGCATGTTTGGTAATAAGCGTCCTAGTAAGGTGTGGTCCTAAGCGCCGTCTACATTTTTTTTTGTATAAAATGCTAAAAGCAATTTGTCATTAAATCGTTTTGTGCAAACGCTTTGACCATCGTGTGATGGTAATGATAATAATTCGTCCCTTTCGAATGTCCGCATAATTGCCTTGTAAATTATCTTCGAAACGTGACGGGATGCTCCGGTGCATCTACATCTTACTTTAACATAGGATCGTGCTGCGAGGCTGTGTTAAATTGTCACATTCATTACTTAATATCTCTTCGTTTTATGGTGCTTTCGTTTATCTGTACAAGAAACGGTCGCTCGTCGACAAATGAAATTAAAATCTGCAATCTTAAACAACGAAGTCTCGGGAAGTTCAACGCGTTAAATGCGAAAGCGCTACTTAAATTGTGGGCGGAATTCATTAGGATAATAAGGTGATTTCCATCAGCGCAATTGCCGATGCGATCATTCAATTGGAAAATAATATACACAGTTTACAATGGAAGCAATAAATTCACGACTTATTAATTTACACATCATTTATCATTTAACATCTAATTATTATACAAAAATAATCGAATTCATAAAATTAAAAAAAAATGTTAATTTTAAATGAAAGTTTATGATTACCTAAAAGATACATCAAAAGAAATTTGGATATTTAATTATTTCAAGTGCATTTAAAATCTAAAAAAATAGTCTTTTGTAATTGTTCATTTAATTTTGTTTATTATTATTATAAAAAATAGCGAATTATAAATTAAAACTAATGAAGCGTTGTCTTACAAAAAAAATTGAAGGGCATCAATCAAGGGACATTAGTTATTGGAAAAGGGTATATTTGGGATGGATATTTGGATTTTGTGGAATTTATAGAGGGAGCCAATATTGGTTATTTCAAGGGGTATAACTATTTTGGTATTGGAGTAAAAGAGATCATTAGGAGGATTGTGTAGAGCAGATTTTCTGAAACTTTGTTAATAGTTGTTCCATGAAAATTTTAGGATTTAAAAAGTATTCAGTTGCAGGGAATACTTGGTGTATAATATTCCTGTACACCAAGTATTCCCTAACTTCTCCTACAACGGATGTCGTATTTTGGAGAGTATACAAAGGGTAGAATGTTCGAATGCGGAAAGGTTTTTTAGGACGGGATTTCGATTTATATATTTATGTTTTACATGGATGGATATTTCTGAACTACGGTAGGTCAGTGAACAGAAATATGGATTTTATTTTGACTTGAGTTGTTTGCAATGAGAATTGAGGTTGAGTTTTGAATCAAAAAGGATTCCTAGATATTTTACAAGTGATTATGATTATTTCAAATCAATTACTAAAAAAAACTAGCTATTTATAAACTTAAGTCATTATGGAAATATTTAATGAACAAGTTGATGAAATGTCTATTTTTATATTACTTTCTTGATGTTTAGAAACAGAAGGGAATGGAAATCTTTTAATTATTTCTAATATATTATTAAAATGTTGTAGCTGCTATCCACTGAATTATTTATCAATAGAAAGGATACGTTCACGTACATTGAAAATCAATAATAACTTATAGGAAATTAACATTAAATCAGTAAATTGAAGATTGGGTGAGGCTATTATAAATGAGATGTAACATTATTTTTGTATATTTGTGACACTAAAACAGTTAAAATACATAAATAAATATTTAACTGTTAGGCCATAGGTATTTCCATCCAAAATATACTATAAGACGGGAAATCTCTAGTTTTTTACATAGCGTCTTATAGACCTAAAATACTGTAATTAACAAATAATTGAACAGTGGAACTTCGTTTTTTGAAAATCCAAATTGTTCAAATACCAAACCAATTTTTCCATGAGAATTAATGTAAAAATGATAAAATTCTTATTTATTTATTTATTAATATTGAATTAAGTTATTTACTACATGATATTATGTCTTTTTAATTGAAGTTTTGTAGAAAATAATACTTAATTTATATAATCATAATTTTGTTCTTGCATTTTAGTTAGTTGATATGGAAAATCAAATTCAAACGCTACTTAAATCCTTATATGGGCAAGAAAATAGTGCGTTTTGTTTCAAAATTTATAAAAAACAAAAAAAGGCAATATATTGGAACCTCGCTTAATAAGCACTTCGCTTAACGAGCACAATGAATTATAAGAAAAATGACTCGCTTAGCGAGCGAGGTTTCATATAGAAGTGACGATGAGAAGAGAAGTCCAGTATTGCGCGCCCACTACATCATTTTTAAAGCTTGTGTACACATATTATGTGTATTTTTGAATATGTATTTCACTATACGAGTAAAAATCCGAAAATTTTGTAACGGACTAAACTCGTTAAGCAAAAAAATATAATTATCAAGTAATAAAATTAAGTTAAAAGCCTACTTATTTGTATATTTATTAATTGCCGATTTAGTTTTTAGAGGATTTAATTTATTTTGGATTTATGTTTGAGAATCAACTCATTCGAGAACTGAAGTTATACTGTACATAAATTAGTTTATAAAATTGTTTAAAAAAATATAAAAGACAGTTTATTTCCTCAGGCATATACATAATATATGATGTACACAAACACTACATACTTATATGGGTTTTCCAAGTATAAATCACTCCGAAACATAGTTATTCTAATGCGCAATTAGTTAGTTGACTGAATGCAATGTTAAAAAAATATTAAAATTGCATAATTTATACTTAAAATTATATGTTTTTTTTAAATACATAAATATTTCTTGAAAATCATTGTTAATTTACAACAGTATTTTGTGTATCTATAATAACAAACTCACCAAATTTTCCATATAATTCATACATAAAACACAAGCTAAAAAAATACTAAATAAAAAAATAGTTAAATTTCAAAATATTTTATGTACATATATTACATATATTTACACACAGCAATTGTAAAATAATATATTTGAGTAGGCTTTCTGCCCTACCTATGGTCAATAGCCCTTTGTAACAGTTGACTTTTTGTGTCATTATCATTGTATGGAAATGTTAAATATGTTTTTTTTTTGTATTGTTGCAATTAATATTATTATTATTTTATCTTTAATTAAAACAGTTAGGTTTTATAGTTATAAAAATACGCTATTAATTAAAAAAGCATCAAATAAATTAAGTACTTAGATAGCGTATATTGTCATGTTTATATTTATCTTGGAATAGTCACAACTGCAATAATTAGTTTGCATAATTCGCTTTGCGAATAAAATATGCTTAGAGACGTATACGAATGTAAGTATGTGCATTTGCATTAATTTACGTGTACAAGAATATGAATATTTTCACTTTTACAATGACCAAATTTCGCAACAAAAATATTTGCAATTGGCGAATATTTTACGTTCAGACGCGTGCTCTATTCCTTAGATACGTTGGCTTTTCACGTTCTTGATTGCGATACAACACAACAAAGATTTTTTTTACACGCTAACGTGAAAATAATACTTTTGTTTTTCTCAATTGTTCTCATCATTTTGTTTGTTTGTGTTATTTATTATACTTGCAGCATTAAACAATAATAGGGATAAAACATAACTTAAATTTATTAATAAAGTAAACAATATTTTTTTATAAGATATAATCAAGTTGGAATATATACAAATATATCAGGACGTTCTAAAAATATATTAATATTTTTAAATTACTCATAAAAATATTGTTTTTTAGTTCTTTCCGTATTGTTTAGCAAAAATTATTCGAATAATTTCAATATAATTTCAAATTGAAATAAATATAATTTTATAATGTAATTAAGTGTCCTTACTTTTGCATAACGAATGACGATGTGAAGAGAAGTACCAGATTGCGCGCCTGCTACATCATTTTTAAGATTTCTGTACACATATTATGTGTATTTTTGAATATGTTTGACTATACGAGTAAAAATCCGGAAATTTTGAAACGGATTAAACTCGTATTTAAAATCTATTCAAGTTGTAATGAAGTAGTACACATAAAAATATGTAAGAATATATTAGACATAAATATCTTCAAATTATTAAAAAAAATCAGTGTCTCTTTCTATTTTCAAATTAAAAAGAATATAAATGTATGACAAAATTACTTATATTCATCTTTAATTCATCTTATATTAATAGGAAAACGACAATTATCTTAATTTTTAGTAAATAAGCTAAAATTCTGCAGCAAATAAATATAAGTGTTTCAGAAAACTAAAAAAATCAATTACATCACACAGCTATGTTATAATTAATGATACATCTTTTATTTTAACGTTAACTAATTACAAAACGTATCATCTGCATATGTTATAATTAAGTTAAATAATATTTCAGAGATATTTTTGATTTTATAATAACTCAAAATTATATGATATATAAAAAATATATAAGTAAATGTAGTAAATTTAGTAATAATATAGTAATTATTGATTTAAAATTATATTTCTATTCCGATTCTGTTGAAATCTAAATCTTTAAGTTTATAGTTATTACGGTGTTTATTACAATATGATTACTAAATATGTCAATACTTCTCTATTCGTAATTTATAATAAAAATTACAATAATAATCATATATTGTATAGAAAGAGGCCAAGAGCAATAAAACTGAGTAGAAACAGCGGTTTATAATTTGATTAAAGTTTCACATGTATCGATTGGATCTGCTGCAGTATTATATGTTTGTGTCAATCATTCATTGTTTGCACAGCATCCTTGGTAAACAATTACCATGCCACCACACTTAACAAAAATAGAAGAATAATATGATAGAAAATACGGAGAAAATGAAAGAGAGAGTGTGAGATTGAGAGAGATCGTAAATCGGTGTTAATTGATAAACAAATCGGCCGCAGATTTCGAAAATAGTTAAATCTCAAGATGGAAGAGGTGAGCATGTCGCTAACGCGCAACCTACAAAAAAATTATGCAACACTTATTTGGTTGGCTCTGCTCCGTCCGTCCCGACTCGTCACGACCTTGTGGAAGACGGCGAAACTACCGCGAAAGCGGCCTCGGGGCTCTCCAGAGTTTTCCAAAACTCCTCTCACATCATCATCGCTATCCTCCTCGGGCATCTTCTCTAAATGTGAAGGTCGACCTCGAGCGCGTCTTAGGCGCCAAATATATTTGAATTTATCGCATTCACTGATCGTGTACCAGTATTTCGGAGACGATCAAAACATTGCTATCAAATCTTCTCTAGTTTACAACAAACAAAGAAATATCGTAACTGGTTTATCTTTCAAGGAAATAAGGATCGAACGTGTGCCTCTAGGATTTTATACGGCAGACGCTAAATGCTAGTTGTCACATTTGGAAGAAGAGAGTTGGTCACCTACTGCTGGCAAGATGCCAGGGGTCAATCCTATTATATAAGCGCGATGATTTATTCTAAGGTCAAAGCGACGTCGTTTCTAAATGAGAGAAAAATACGAAAGAATAGAATGAGCATAAATGGAAAAAAATAAACGACGAGTTCATCAGAAAATGTGCGTTCCTCGAAAGCTAAATATATATGCACACATCATTTTTAGTTATTGCGTAAATAATATAAAGAATTTAGATTAAAAAATCAAAATCTGTACAGATTATAATTATTTAATTAAAAAATGTTACTTTATTTTTTCTACATTATCCTACCAAAAATAAACGTAATTAATTAATGGCTCATCAAATTGATAAATTATTGAGATTATATAATAAAACAATCAGTTTAACCTTGAATTAAAAAAATAACTGTTTTGTTAATTAATAATATTAATTTATTATATAACAGATTTTATTTAATAAATTTCTTCGCTTAATTGCAAAAAATCCATTAGAATTCTATTGAATTAGTCTCCAATTGGTGTAGGTCATCAGGTTGCTTTATATAAATAAGTAATTATAATCATTATCAAATTTTTTTTATGTATTACAATTTTTGATCGGTCATTTATACCAATAGAAAACTTTTTTCCCATGGAATATATTTTCAAGAAATTAACATATGAATACCTTATTTATACATAATGAGTATTTATGATTTATGAAGTGGAAAGGAAAATAAAGTCACGGTAATTATATTAAAGTTTAAGTCAATCATAAAATCTTTTATTCGATTAATTGCATCGTCGATGTACACGTATATTACCACGCCCAAAATCCGACTTTTACGTTATTTGTGACAAATCTTGATGTTGTTAACATTATAACTAACATCATGATTTTTATTAACATTTTGTTGTAAAATAAAACTATTGAATATTAATTATAAATCATTAATGCACAATTTTACTTAACAAATCGATTAAACCGGAGACTGGTTTGAAAACTTAATAAACAAATTGAACATGAATTGAGCTAAACTGTTATTCAAAAATTAGTACATAAAATTATACAAAAATGATCGTTTATTTTTCTCTTTATACATTTAACTCTCTGTTTGTGCGGTATATTTTTGTATGTATTTTGTTCCTCGATTAGTCCTGTTTTAAACAGTGCAGGATACGAGATATGGTTATACTTATAAATGAAAAATAAATAGTAAAGATTACTTCATAATAATTATAATTATATGTTAAAACAATCAATCAATCAACTTTTATCAATATTTTTGTTTCCCGGCGCTCCCACCAAATATTAATAAAATCATATACATTTGAGCAACAATTTCTAATATGAAATTTTTATATAATAAATAATTTACTAACGCTTAATATTTGTAATGATTATTGTTGTTTTTTACTTTCGATGTATTTCAATGCTTTCAATATTGGGGCTGGTATCGGTGGAGGAGTTGGAAGAACGTTTCCTTCCGGTTGGTAACCATTTTCATCAACAATGTAACCAATTTTAACCAGCTGTCCTTCAGGTGAAGTCCAATGGAATTTTCCGGTGGTGTAAATCAACCTTTTCTTAGAGGTTTGTTTGTTGATGAACGTTGATTGATCTGCATATATTCCATTTTCAGTTTTGTATCTATAATTAAAATATTTATAAAAAAAAATCGCAAAAAAAAAGATTGCTATTTTTAATTATTAACTGATTTCTTAATTAATATTTTCCTAAGATCAATAATAATAATAATAATGAATATTTTGAATTATTGTTTATATATTATGGATATTTGCATGAATATGGAAATTCAGTATAAAACCCAAAGCGCAAGGTTGTAAGTTGGTTGCATAAGAGTAAGTAAATCCATAGTAATATACAATTATATTTGCGGGCGGCTCATATCGCATTGCTTATGGTCGCCTGTATCATAAAAATCAGATAGAGAAGATTGGAATCTTAGACTCAAATAAAAATCATGGTGGTAGGAATAGAGTCGTGATCATTAAAATAAAATATAAACTAATTGATAAATTTTAAAACTTGCTTGTAATGATAACTTCCATCTGGATCAATCGATAAATCTTGGGCGATGATTTTTGCATCTGACTCAAGTCCCTTGTAATAAGTCGGTTTTGTGGGTCTGAAAATATTGAAACCGTTGCAAGCTGCTATAGCTACAAAAACGATGATCTAAAAAACACATTTAAAAACAATAATGATCCAATAATATTAAATTAACAAATATATTACAAATCTTCTCATATTGCTAATTGACAGAATCACACTGGTGCTCTTAAAACTGTCGTAAAACTATTTATACTAAAAATAAACAGTTTCAGAGTGTATATGAATATAATTATTGCTCAGAATTATAGTTGAAAAAATTAAATTATATCTTCTATAATTCGTTTTTTTTATTAGTTGTTAGTAAAATACGTTACTTTTTTTTGTTATATCCGCATGTGTTTTTGAGTTCGTTGACCGATGGTTAAATTCGGTATTTTTATGGAAAGCAATTTATCTGCAATTCTAAAATATGATAATAAAATGTGATAACTGTAAATAATATACGAGTTTAGAATTTTATATAAACGAGTAATATTATTATATAAAACATATTTTTTTGGTAAATAAAAAAATATTCTTAAGATTTATAAATAGTTTTTTTTTCAAGGATGTACATTATTATTTTATTTAACGTCCTTTTTATTTACAATCTATTTATAAAAACAGATTCAGTAAATAATCTTAATGGTAGATCCAGTTACTGGGTTGTCAAGCTATTATCAAGAAGATTCATAGTTAATACTGTTTTTCATTGATTAATTCTTCCATTGTTTTCATTTGAAGATCATCTTAAATTCTCCTGTTCGTAATATACTAATAATCCTTCTTAGGCTCTAGGACTGAAATCTTTGTATCATCGCAATATTAGATTTACTGACACCGTTCAACTGTATTCCATAGGTTCACTTTATAAATCAGCAGTTTATTTGCTTTTGAAATACCATAATAATATTTCTTAATACACATGACATTATGGTATATTTTTGATGGATTAAAACTTAATTATTTAACTTTGACAAGTTATTATAGGCAAATTGTACCATGTACATATCTCTAGGTAGTCTCTTTAGGAAGGTTATATCTTTTTGTTTAATTAGAGTATTAACTAATATTTCTGTGAATAATGTTTAAAGAGATAAATAATAAAATGTGAAGACGTTGCTTATTGTAATCAATATGTTTAAAGTAGTTTTTTTGGAGAGTCTATTTATTTATATTTAATAGAGTATTAACAAAATTTCAGTGATCAATGTTTACGGAGAAAAATGTTAAAACACTGTTTTTTCAGCCGTTATAATTTGTTGATATTTAACATTTAATTACAGACAAACTCTAATAGTTTAAAAAGCTATTAATTTATGTATATTTGGAGTAATACTTAATATATTTTTTCACATAATTCAATATTAGGGAAAAAAAAATCAATTTTAACAGTGAATGGAAACTTATAAGTAACTTGCAAGTCGGAAATCTTATAAATAAAAACGTAAAGACTTTTTTAAATTTATTTAGTGTTGTTTTTTTGCACCTATTTATTTCATATTTAAAACAAATAAATCATTCCTTACATAATAAATATTTTATGAATATTAGGTAGTGATCATTTAAAAGAAAACAACAACAATGATTGCCTATGACGAAGACAATCCATCTTGGGAAAGATGTTATTGGCATTTCAAAAACCTCAAATCATTGCGCGTGAAAAAATCGTAAAATCATTTAATAATAATAAAGAGTTTAGTTTAACATCTGTGTTTGTAGAGAACGAAACATGTAAACTATACGTTTGGCTACAATTTACATTTTTCGCCGCATCATTAAAGGTTGATTTCATTAGAACTCGTTTCCGGTTAGAAGTAAGTCTAGCACGATAATTCGTGACCATATTATTTATTTATTGCTATAACGTTTTACCAAATGCTAACTAGTAAATCAACTTAAATGAAAATACAATCAACCAGAAAATTTAATGAATATTATCAAGTACAGAAATAAATACTAAAGAAAAATACATTATTTTGATTCGTATTTATATTGTAATAATAATAAGCGCATTGAATAATTGCAAGAGCAAGTAAATTTAAATAACAATTAATTTAAAATTATATTCACGTATAGTTCAAATAACATGCTTATGTTTTTGTTGTTGTAAAGGTAATGTCTTGAATAAATGATAATTTGTTTTTTTTTTCGAATTTAATTTATTTACAAACTAGTAAAGTACAAGAGCTTGGGTCGTCATTATTGGTTTAGAAGTGTTTTGGTTGTTCTGGTTGGTATTGTGGTTGTGGGTGGGCAAGGATGTAGTCAACAGCCCTTTGGATGGCGGCTGGTACTGGTGGTGGAGTTGGGAGATCTCCTTGTGGTTGGTAACCGTTCTCATCAGCAACGTAGGAGATGCTGATGGGTTGACCTTCGGGGGAGGTGTATTGGAAAGAACCTTGAGCGGTCTTGGCTACTTGATCCTTGTTGATCTGTTGGATGTGTCCTTGTTCCTGGGCGGAGATGCCGTTTTCAGTTTCGTAACTGCAAAGATCAATGAAAGTCAATTAAATCAATTTAGAAACAAATCGATGATCCAACAACATACGCGAATTGGTAGGAACCGTCTGGGTTGACTTCAGAGTCTTGACGAAGGATTTTCACCTCGGCGTCTTGTCCTTGGTATGGTTTACGGAGATGGGACACATCGCAGGAGACTGCGGCGACCAAGCAGAAGGCAAGTACCTAAACAAATTATATAATTAATATAATTGAATTTCTTGTATTTGTTATTGTTGTTATTTACCAATTTGAAAGCCATTGTGTTGATATTCCAAGAGAGAGCTCGGACTGTTATGATCAATACCTGCTGCTCAACTCCTTTTATATGCGGTCGCGATAGTCGCCATTTTCTATTTTCGGTTGTTGCCAAAACTGATGGAATATTGTTAAAAGAATTTAGACTATTTCATCATTGGATGGATTGCAAGGACGGTCGCTATTCCGTCGCATCTAAATGTATTCTTCGCTGACATTTAGAAAGAAAAGGCAACACAAAAAAGTTATATGAATGAATTGCTTGTTCGAATCTAGAAAAACAATATAATTAGTTTATAATATTAATAAAAAGAAGTACACTAAGTAGTTTTTTTGATTTTAAATTTAATTAGATTTAACGATAAGAATTTCTAATAATACTACTACAGTCTCATACAAACCAATAAAAATATAATTATTTAATCATATTAAAGACAAAATTAATTAACTGTTACAAGGAGCTATTAATATTTTTATTTACTATAAAGTCAATACACAACACGGCTTGATTTTATAGTAAAGTGTAAATATTTGTAATTAACCACTTTCTCAATGTTAAATTTTATATTTTCAATTAAAAGATTTTCGTTTCTATTATTTCAAATTACATAAGAATATATAATGATATTATGAATTTAAAAATATAATTGCATTTATTTTGTATATAATTCTTTTTCATTTCGTTCTTTTTTTGCTAAACTTTAATTCCAATTCATTAATCATATTTTTTCCAGTAAAAAATACATTTATTTAGCTCAATTATTACAGAATGTATAAACTACTATACTCATTTTAGTTCCCTATAGAATAGGACAATAATCCTTGACAATAATAGCTAAAAAAAAATAGTAAAAAATGTGTCTTTTAAATAACATGAATGGCTAATAAATTTCAAGAGATTTCATCAGAAAATTTTTCATTCATCAACATTATGTCATAAAGACTTTTTTTACATATTTAAAAAAACACATTTTAAATATCATATGACACAACCGTAATAATAAAATTTAAATAATGATCAAAATAGATTTCTTCTCATTTTTAAATAATTATATTTGTGACTCTATTTGTTGTATTACTACTTTTTTTTTATAAAAAAAAATGATATGTAATTGTTTAGAGTAATTATTGAATAGTTTTCATATATTATTTCAAGGCATTTGCTCAAAATGGACTACTTTATATAAGAGTTCAGAAAATTTGTTTATGTATGAGAAATTCTTTATTAAACAATATTTACAGACACATCTATAGATTCATAACCAAGTTTTCTACTAAACGAGATAAAATTTAGTTAAATTAATGATGTGGTTGCTGTGGTTGCGGATGGGCAAGGATGGGCAAGGATGTAGTCGATGGCCTTTTGAATGGCAGCTGGGACTGGTGGTGGAGTTGGCAAATCTCCTTGTGGTTGGAAACCGTTCTCATCGGCAACGTAGGAGATGCTGATGGGTTGTCCTTCAGGAGAGGTGTATTGGAATGAGCCTTGAGCAGTCTTAACTACTTGATCCTGGCTGACCTGATGAATTTCTCCTTGCTCTTGAGCGAAGATACCATTAGAAGTTTCATACCTAAAATAAGCCAAGTAAATCAATAAGTAACCCAAAACACTAATAAATATTCAATATATACTGGTAATGGTAATTTTCTGAGTTCACTTCAGATTCTTGACGAAGGATTTGTACTTACATCGCAGGAAACCGCTACGACCAAGCAAATAGCATTATTATATAAGATTTGTACCAATTTGAAGAACATGTTTGATATTTAGTTAACACTAATCGAATACTCGAACTGTTAAGATTTCGGATGCATCATCGTCCCAATTTATACATATATTTAATGACACGGTGACATTTTAAAATACGACAATAAATTTACTAAAAAAAAATGAACTAATTCATATGTTCTACTGCAAGGACGATCACTATTTCTTCCCATCACAATACAATTCATTGGAATTTTTGCATCTCAACAAAAATAAGTTGTTTATTTGTTGCGGTTATTACATACTTCACTACTTATAAAACGGTATATTGACTTTTATGAATTAACATTTATCTCTTCACTTATAATCATAAATAAATTGTCGAAGAATATTACTTTTCCATAATTTTTCCATTTTTATCTTATCCATATTTGATAATTGACATAATTTCACTTTCAATTTCATTATTACTTCACAATAACGTCTACGCAATAATGACAACAATCTACGTCAAAATGATATCAGTTAAAGTCATTGTCAAATTGACTTTCTCAAAATTATGTAAGTTTACGTCAAAATTACATTAGTAAACGTCATAATTATCAAACCTCAAAATTACATCAATATGCTATGGTTTCCGTCAAGGGTTTATCAAATTCTAAGGTAACAAGAAAAAAACTGTATTTTATATAATTTATTATATAACAAAGTAAAAAAATAAATACATAATTCTCTAATATATAAGTTATTTACAATAAAATTTTCATTATGTTTCAGTTGGTTCGGGATGAGCAGCAATCCAATCTAATGCTTTTTGGATGGCCGCAGGAACTGGAGGTGGAGTTGGTAAATCACCCTCTGGCCTGTATCCATTCTCATCGGCAACATACGAAATGAGCACAGGTTTTCCTTCAGGAGATGTCCACTGAAAAGAACCCTGAGCAACAGTATCAACTTGATCTTGTCCTGCTGGTAAAACATATCCATTTTCGTGTGCGGCTATTCCATTTTCAGTTTCATAACTACGTAAAACATTAATTATTTTCTAAAGTAATTTCATTAATTTAAAACTTACGAGTAATGGTATGATCCGTCGTTTTTGATTGAAGTGTCTTGATTCTTTATTTGCAAATTGGCTTCATTTGCTTTATAGTGAACAGAACCTGGGGTTGTATAATAAACTGGACTAGTTTCTCTTACAGATGGTTTACTTGCAAAGGGTGTCAATAAATGAGTGGAAGGTTTTTGCAAATGCGAAACGTCGCAATAAACGGTCCAAAAGGACAAGATAAAAATTACCTAAAAATAATAGAAATTTATAAATTTTACCAACTTTAATTTAAAAAATAAATCTACTAACATATTTTAAACACATATTTAATTGTATTTATTTACGTGCTTATTTTATATTTAGATATTGCTTTTATGAATGCGTAATTTGATATGATACCTTTCGAGCAAAGATTGAATATTTATACAATCAAGCGTATCCCCATCATACGTTAATTTACGTTACATTTACTATAAAAAATAAACTGTTTCATAAGTCTTCATTCAAGGACGCGCATTATCTAACATTTCTTAGCTTGAGCAGTGGCATTTTACATATAGAGAAATTGCTCATTTCAAAAAACTCCTTAAATATATTTTTTTATTTATCCAAATACCATTTGTTCTTAATAAAAAGCAGTTGCAACAAAAATATACAGAGGTCATCAGCCTTATATAAATTGTATAAACGTGTGTGAAAAAATATAGTCTCAAAAAAAAATAATGCATGAAAATAATATCTGCAATTATTATTAATTTATTTATAATATTATGTAATACTACATCAAATTTTAAAAAATATAATTGCAACGCAACATATTTTTACATTTGGTTAAAATTTATGTAATTACTTTTTTAATTGCATGAAAAAGACATGATAGTTATAATCGAAAATTCTTATTTATGTTTCTTTAATTACTACTCATAATTACATCTTCTAACCACAAATAGGACACTAAAAGTAATTATAAGTAATTGAATACAATTTGGGAATATTTTATTATATTTTTAATTCAAATGAAGGAAACACCAAATTTAACTTGAATCGTTTGAACTAATTATAAATAAAAAAATATTACATTCTCATATTCTTAACTAAGTTTTCATTTGAAATGTTAAATAAAAAATAACTAATTTTTATTTCTTAAAAATTTATTAATTACAAAAATATCAAAAATATAAATACAAAATTATTGAATTAAATAATCTTTAAAACCTCTTTTGTTGCTCTGATTTCTGAGGGTGAGCGGCGATCCAATCAAGGGCTTTTTGGATGGCAGCTGGAATTGGTGGAGGAGTTGGTAAATCTCCTTCTGGACGGTAACCATTTTCATCAGCGACATACGAGATCAGAACTTGTTTTCCTTCAGGAGAAGTCCATTGGAAAGATCCTTGAGCAACTGTGGAGACTTGATTTTGTCCTACTGGGAAGGCGTAACCATCTTCGTAAGCCGCAATTCCGTTTCCAGTTTCGTAACTGTAATTAACATCGATTAATTAATTAAATAAGTTATAATTCTTAAGAACTTACGAGTATTTGTAGGATCCATCTTTTTGAATTTCAGATTCGTGTTTCTTAATCTGTACATTGGGTTCTTGGGTCTTGTAGTGAATTGGAGCTGCTGTGGTGTAATACACTGGTCGTCGTTGGAAAGCATTGACGTTACGAACCGTAGGTTTGTTAAGCGCAAAAGGTGTTAGCAAATGCGTGGATGGTTTTTGAAGGTGTGAGACGTCGCATGAAATAATCACTGCCAAAGAGGCGAAGATTGCCTAAAATTGAAATAATTTATTTGAAATTGTATTAGGAAAGTGGATTCTTATACTTACGTATTTGAAGAACATTGTGGTGTATTTGGTTGTTACTGATTGGAGTGCGTGTTTCAGTTTGATACAGTTCCACTTAAGCTTCGCGTTTATATAACGCAACGTATCCCCCATATACCATAAAGGAAGGTGTTTTATTAATAGTCCATGATACACTTATAAAAAAAACTAAACTATTTCATAACCGAGCAAGGTCACATGTTTCTAAGCTCGAGCAGTGACATTTTGCTAATGAAGAAATTTGGCAATTTAGTCAGTTTCCCATACATCACATACTTTATTATAAATCGATTGATTCTGTCATTATTGTTTACATAAAGCCTATTATTATAAGTTACAAAAGAATATATGAATAAACTGTATGATAATCGTTTACTACATTTTTTCATTTCAATTTAGAACAGACAAATTTGCAAAAGCTTTAATGTAATTTATTAATTTTTCTTAATAGTAAAATTACTGTTAAGTTTATTTTTATTAAATTTATTTAATAAAAAAATACACGAAGGCCAGAAATACCTATGGTCAATTGTAGTTAACTTTTGATTTAATTATTATTATTAAGGTTTTATTTGTATTTTTTATTATAAGAATAATAATTATTATTATTAATAAACAAAGCCTTTTCAGTTTTTTATTTTGATATGATTAAAAAATGTATATTCAATATGAACAAGCCCAAAATGTAATTATTTGTATTAAGCTTGCGAAAGTTAAGCAACAATAGTACTTGGATGAGTGTCCGGTAAAATTATTCAAACTTTGATCTAAACTGTCTAGAAAAATGTAGACGTTGTGATACAGTATTTCTGAATTGTAGCAAAACTTTTTTTAGGATAAATAAGTCTATAATCAATCTTAAAAATAATAAAACACTCCAATAATAATTCATAATTACTGATAAGATATAATAATGTAGCAGTTCAAAAAAAGTAATTAATTAAAATTAAATTAAAAAAACATAATTATATAATCAAACAAACACTAATTAATTGTTAAAAACAGCTATTGACAAGCCTAAATCATATTTTATATTTTTGAACTTATTTTTTGTATATTGAATAATAAATTAATTAAATTTATTTGAATATAAATTATATTAACGTTTAGTGAAAAAAAAAATTGATAAAGAAACTTTTATAAATTATCGAAACATCGCTACATTTGACAATTTTTTGAATATTTGAATAAAATTCGTTAGTTTAATTTTATAAAAATTTATTAAGTATTATTTATAAACATATAAAAATTAAATAAACACTTTATCGATGATCTACATTTTTGATAATTGGGAAATTTAGAATCTCCTTTTTGGTTCAGTTGGCTGTGGGTGTGCTGCGATCCAATCCAGAGCTCTCTGGATGGCAGCTGGGATTGGTGGTGGTGTTGGCAAATCTCCCTCTGGCCTGTAACCGTTCTCATCGGCAACGTAAGAAATGAGGATTGGTTTTCCTTCAGGAGAAGTCCATTGGAAAGAGCCCTGAGCGACGGTAGCAATTTGGTTCTGTCCTACTGGAACGGCGTATCCGTTTTCATGCGCGGAAATTCCATTTTCAGTCTCATAACTACAATAAAGTAATGTGTTATTAATCAAGATTAAATTATGTTGTTAAATGTGATTAAATTAGATTAGTGGAAAACTTACGAGTATTGGTAAGATCCGTCGTTTTTGATGTGAGAATCATGTTTCTTGATTTGGAAGTTGGCTTCTTGGCTCTTGTAGTAAACAGGGGCTGGAGTGGTATAGTAGACGGGCCTTGGTTGTTGGAATGTGTTGACACGAGCGGGTTTAAATGCCGGGAATGGTGTCAGCAAATGCGTGGATGGCCTTTGCAGGTGCGAAACATCGCACGAAATGGCAGCAACCAAAGTTGCAAAAACGGCCTGAAATTAGTACAAAATTATTGAATTGATTATTTAAACTGTGCACGCCTAATCACACTTACGTATTTGAAGAACATGATTTAATTGGGGTATTGATGCTATGAATGAATGATTCGAATTGATTCGATTCTGGCAAAGTTTTGTATTTATATGAGCACGCTTACCCCCAGAAAACTAAAAAAGAGGATAAAATGTAGGAGTTTTCTTTATAGTCATCGGTACACTTGTACAAAAAATAAACTATTTCATAAGATAGCAAGGACGAATATTATCCAATATTTTAAAGCTTGAACATTGGTATTTTGCGGATGATGAACAATCATTTGCCAACATTGTTTATTGTATAATATGCAAAATTTATGATATTTCTACCTGTGTGTTCTTTTTTATATTTGGTAATTGATAGTTTCCTTTACAAAAAAAAATACAATATTAATTCCTACGTCCTTCAGAAAATGAAGCATTTAAGGTGTAACATCCTTAAAAGTATTATTAGCATAACAAACTGTTTCATTATGAAATGCAGAGATGAAATAGATGAGAAAAAAAAAGAAAATTAATAGTCATTGCCAATTGACTTATTAATTATACATGCGTCAATAATAAGAAAATTTTGTTTCAAATTATTTCTTTTTTTTTATTTTTAGACACGTGCAATTTAAATTGCGTTGAGCAACGTTTATTCATTATTAATTAAGAATCGGCCCATCTTGCTAAACACTCTTCTGCATTAGCATGATAAAAATGCATCTGTGATAATTGCGTAAATCCTCTGCTTTCACCGCGCACGTTGTCTTCTTTCGACGACCAAATATCACGTCGAATTTCAATCAATACATTATCATAAGTTATATAATATTTGTAGAAGATTATCATATTTTAATTTATTGGTGCAATAATATAAACATGATGTTGGAGACGCAATATTCAAAAATTGTTCTCGAATTTACTGGAAGTTTCACATCTTCACAACTTACCACAAAAAAATCTCTTTTTTAAAACTTACTGAATAAAATTAAATAGATTTTCTCTATTAATTCATAAATAATTTCAGTAATTTTATATTCTTTAGACATTTGTATGTTACCACTACTTCTTTTCAGTATATTTTTACTACAACTTCATTGGATCTAGTCGGTAATCATGTACGTAAATTATACTTACTAAATTGATGAATTGATACAATATTTTAATTAATTCAAATTTATTCAATAGGTTACACAAGTTTATAAATAATTTGAAAAATATTTTCATTTGATTATTTTTCATTTTATTGTTTTGATTATATAAAAATGTTTTTATATATGCTTATATGTGACTGTTATTATAAAGATAATTTTTATTATGAAAGAAGTTGTTTAATTTGTTTAAATTGTTTTATTACATGCATGAATTATAAGTTCAATGGAACGTCGCTTAACAAGCATAATTCGTTCAAGAATCTTTCTCATAATGCAAAATACTAGTTAATCGAAATAATCTTTCCTATATAAAATAATGTAAAATACAACAATGCCAAATCTTTCAAGGATTAATTTTACTTTATTTATCAAAGCCACTAATTAGATAGATGGCCGAAAAAACTATATATATATATTATAACACTTTATGCAAACAAAAAGATCGTTTATATAATATAGATTTAAATAAAGTAAATAAAGAAAATTAACTTTTATCCAACCTAGGAGTTCCAGAACTGAACACCGGGAAACATTTTGATATATTAAGGGCGCTGCAAACCCAAAACAGTTTGGGAACCGTTGATCTTACCTAATGTTTGCATTAAATTTTGCATTAATTGGTTGGGAAATGACAAATTTCAAATCGAAGGTAATTTGAAAAGTTTTGAAAGAGAAAGAGAAAAAAATAATTTTGTGGTTCAAAAATTATTTTATTTTTCAATATAATTACAATACAATTTAGATTTTCAAACAATTCTATACCATGTTTATAATTGTATAAAATACAATTGTTTATAATATAATTGTATACAAATAATTTAAGTTTAATAATTACATAATTAAAGTAGTATATTTTATTAATTAATAGTAATAGAAATTGAATAATAACGATAGACTCTTAAGTTTTAAAAAGTAATATCTTAGTTTACAGGTTGCAAAATAACTGTCTACAATTACTTCTTGATTGGACGAAAAACGATTTCCAGAACATTTTTTTTAGGTTCAAAACACTCTTGTCTTTTTCAAGATTTTTTTCATCCAATTGATCCAACAAGCTTATATAATATTCTAAGTTTATTTTATCTTTCTCAAGTTAATCTATTAACAAAAATCCCTTTGCATCCCAAAAAACTCATTCCATAATCTTTCCCATGTGTATAGGACAGATAATATTTTAAAATGGAAGAGGAATCGTTTAATTACTTGATTATAAGTATCGCTTTCAAAACATTTTAAACTGAAAACAAATATGTTTGGTCGCGCTGCTAAAAACGTTGAGAAACGTTGTTATACAGATTAATTCTATGTATATGCTATGAATATAATTTTATTATAAATAACATACTAATTCACTGATTATTTAATAAAGATTTAACTAATTAAATTTACTAACGATAAAATTTTGTAAAGTATAAATATTTTATTTGATATAAATTTAATTATTTATGCTTTTCATACTTTTATAATTAAAGTTTTTTTTAATATTTTTACTATATTTAATACTAATAATCAATGTAGTAGTTGATTAATCCTTGCACAATATATTTAATTATAATTTGATTAAACAGAAAAATAATTATAGACGAAATATTTTATTTAATATGTATTTTCATTACAAATTCATATTTTTAATTCGTATTTAATAATAAAGATATAAAGAATTGAATTAAATTAGGTTACAAATGTATACATGATCTAAATAATTAATTTATATAAAAGAAAATGATATTATACCACTATTTAATCAGAAAAGATTAAATTATCAAATATAAGAAAGAAACATAATAGTTTATGATTTATTGTTGTTGAAATAGATGCAGTTCTTAATTCTATAATAAATACTATAATAGGTATTGCATGTTGTCTAATTTAACCTTAAAATACTACTGAAGAAATATGCTGTATTATACAATTGATTGGTTCAACCGGTGCAGCGCAATTTCATTTTTTTTTAGAAAAAGTTCAAGTCAGTTTATTGTAATTTCCCGGCTGCTCTCTGAAGTTCAAGAGCTTTGATGATTTCAGATGGAATTGGAGGTGGAGTTGGCAGATGATTTCCCTTTGCAATGAATCCATTTTCATCTGCTGTATAAGATACTGTGTACACAATATTATCTGGTCCTGTGTATTTGTAATATCCTTTAGCCCTCATTGCCTCTGCATCCTTGTTTCCTTTGTTCACAACTTTTCCATTTTCCTCAGCAATTATACCATTTTCAGTTTCGTATCTAAAAAAATGTAAAGTTTTAGTATGTGAATTTGATTATAGTTATAATATAAAACAAATATTTTATTGATAGAATTATAATTATAATTTCAAAATGTATGCCAATTGTGTTTTATACTAGTTATGTATAAAAGAGTTAAAATTGAATTAAATGAAAAAAAACTAATATTTTGTAATTATATTCACAGTTTGCATTTGTTTGTGCACTTTTTGTTTCTTATTGTAACAAACGATAATTTCTTACTTATTAATATTTCTTTAATATGTTAAGTATTGAGTAATGTAACGCGATAACTGAGAAAACTAAGTACATTCATTATCTTATAAAACGTTTGATTTATACGCCGTTTACCTCGATTTATTGCAGCGTATCCAATTACATGTTATTAATACTAAAAATATTAAAACAAGACAAGATTGAAAAGGTGAATTATTAACATAACTTAAACCGAATCAACTAGGTAATTTTATGAACAAGAGATAATTCAATGTAAGATAATAATTTCATTAAAAGAATATTGTTAATTTAAAATATAATAAATTTGTCTTGATCCTTTCACATAAATACAAATTTTGCCGAAACTAATTTTACTATGAAGGTATATTTTCAATATTTAATTTATATAAGCCATTTGCTCATATACACAACTAATCAAGATTTTTCAAATTAGTTTAATAAATAATTAACTGTTATTTACATATACATTTATAATATGTATACAGTGGAACCTCGCATAACGACAAAAATGAATTGTAAGAAGAATGACTCGCTTAACGAGCAACGTTTCGCATAACGAGTGACGATGAGAAGTTCCGGCTACATCATTTTTAAAACTTGTGTATACATATTATGTGTATTTTTGAATATGTTTCACTATACGAGTATTTCACTATACGAGTTAAAATCCGGAAATTTTGGAACGTATTAAACTCGTTAAGCAAACTTCCACTATGAAAATTTATAAAATAAGCTATTCTTAGTGGTGTATTTAAAAATCGTATAGTAGGCAACTATAGTTACTTCTTTAATAACTTGTTATTCTTATTTAAGTAGATTCACGTATATTTTTTACATCTTATAGTTGATATTAAAGTATATTATACTCACTCCCATTGATAAGCATCGTTGCCTACATTTCCACTTTGCTTGATGATCCTCCACCTACCATCATCAAATCGGCCTTGATTATATTTGGCTGGAGCAGGAAATCCACCGGAAGGATACCGACGGGTCGGATTTATAGGTGCGGAGGAAGACTTGCTACCAAAAGCCCTTTTAACTTCATTGTTTGTCTTCAATTGATACTTTTTTGCCTCAAACGTATTTGGTCTGGCGAACTGCTCGTTGCGTGACGTTTGTGCAGATAAGATTGATTGGAGCCTGTATGCAGTATTTTGACCTAAAATAGACAATTAATTATTATAGATATACTATAAAATAGATAGACATAATTGTTTTAAATAAATTGAAAATAATTATGTTGCAAATTACATATTAACTCTGATCAATTAAACAATTCATGTTAATTACTACTTATTAATTGAAAAGTTACTATACAGTTGAATTGACAAAAAAAATGATAACTAAAGTGTTAAAATCAAAATATCTGTAATGGTTATGACTAGGACTTTTAAATAATACTGTTTTCTTAATACATTTATACTTGATTTCATATTGTTTCATTCGAATGAAGACTTAAATTATTAATGATATGTCTGTAGTGCTGTCAAATAGATCCAATGATATCGCACGTATCAATTAGTTGTACATAACATGACATATTATATACATAATTTAAACAATTGCAATATTTTGATAGGATTAGAAAACTGGCAAAATTGATCTCAGCATAATGAGGAGGTTTAAAGAAGAAGGACAGAATTAGGTACACACTATGTACTATTTCCTAAGTAACTTGTCCATTACTATGGTTCTCATAACTTTATTCTTCTATTGATTAAAAGAGTAAGCAAGTACTTCGTAATAATCTATAATAGTACTTACAAGAAGATTTAAATAAGATGGATCTATTAATTTATTTAATAAATATATTCAAAAGAATGAGTAATAATTTATTTTTTAAATAAATTGATTGTGACAGTAATGTTGTCTAATAGCATCACTTAATGGAGATATGCAAATATAAATTGATTATATCTTTAAACGATAGATGTCGTTACTAAAATGTTATATAAATAATTTAAAAAATTATGTTAAGTTTAAGCTGAATTATATTTTTTACTTAAACTTTCTATTTGTTTTTTGTTTCTGAGATATTTGTATGACATTCAAACTTACCACTGTTGGGTCTAAACCTGAGACCTCCTTCATGCCTGTATCTGTCATTGGTACCCGTGTATCTTCCTGTACCATCATCAAGATAACGTCCACTATCATCTGGAACGTAGAGACCGCTATCGTCGGGCACGTACTGTCCGGAATTATCGTGCACGTAACGACCGTCTTCGTTTCCAGACTCGTAGAAACCGACGGATTCCGGACGGTACTGACCATCTTCGTCGCCGTAAGCGACTCCCACGAACACCAAAGCAGCAACCTAAGAAGAATGTTCAATAGTAAATTAATATATACATAAATACACAATTTATCAACCTGTTCACAAAACAAACAATTATTAATAGTTTATATTTATTCTTATTAGTATTAATATTTACTGTTTGCAAAATTATTTAATTTTTTCTACAAATATAATTTGTGGCAAAACTCAAAATGTATAAAAGTACATAATTTTAGTTTGAATATTGTTCAATTGATAAAACAAACAACTATTTCGTCTATTTTAATAATAAGCCTATTTTTCTCTCTTATAAATAATTTGTACCAATTAAATTTGTACATAATTCATATTTTAAAACAAAAAAGTATGTCAGTTATTATTTATATGTATTTAGTTATATTTGTACCAATCATATTCGTATGAAAAATAAATATTATTTCCAAATGAATTTAATTCCAGTTTGATAATATTGTTCAAATGCATAAATCATAAAACAAACAAGTAGGTTTCTTCATTTTTCTTATTACTTTTGTGTAATTAACCATAAGAGTCAAATTGAAATTTCAATAATGCATAACTTTAGTTTGGGAATGTTCTTTGAACTCATTTATAAACCAGTTTAAAGAAACAAACAAGTATTTAAGTCTATTTTAATTATCAGTATTTAAATTTACTATTTATCTATCTATTTTCATTAATTTTATAATTATTTTTTAATAATTAAATTACTCACATAATTCAAATTTACATTTCGAACGTGCATATTTTTAATAATGGAATGTTGTTCCATCAAACAGTTTATTCTTTTATACTTTATAGTTTTTATTTTAATATTTAGTCATCAAATTTAACGATAATTTTAGATTAATAAATAAATTTTATGCATATTTGAAATGTTTATCATAATGTATTTATTTTTATCATCATAAAAGTAAACATTCCAATACAATTACAAGTCTTATATAACCGTAATATCTCGCATAATCCTGCTTCGATCAGTCCGGTTTAAACTCATTTTAAATATAGTAAGATACAATAAATTATAATAAAACAGTACAGTAGAACCTCGCATAATGAGCATTTCACTTAACGAGCAAAATGAATTGTAAGAAAAATGACTTGCTTAACGAACGACGTTTCGCACGACCAGTGACGATGAGAAGAGAATTCCCGGATTGTGCGCCTGCTACATCATTTTCTGTGTACACACATATTATGTATTTTTTTTTAAATATGGTTGACTATACTTAAACTCGTTAAGTGAGGTTCACTGTGCACAATTTTTGAGTAGTTTCTCTTTTTTTTTGTATTTAGTTTTTCGAATAGTCCGGTTTCAAACCGTCCGGGACATTGGGGGAACCGATTACCCGGAGTATGCAAAGTTTTGCGAAATTTAATTATTACTTAATTTACAAATCAAACAAGTGGCATTAATAAATATTAAAATAAGTTGTTTAAAAAATAATTTTCCTAACAGATACTGAGAGTATAGTTACATAATCATATTATTTGAGTATTTTTTCTTATAAAAAAAAACATATGTTTGTTATTTAAAATATCGAAAAAGAAGAAAAAATGTTTATCGTTATTTGTTATAAAATTATTCGTTGTTTTTTTTATTCAAGTTGGAAACTACAGCACACCTTGATATTAAAAAATTGAAATGTCGAGCATCATCCTTGACTTTAAATACCTGGAATTAGAACACTATTTGAACTTGAATCATCAAGAATGTATCATCCATTTTATATAAATATACATAATTAATTAGTTACTTTTAATAATAATAAAATTTATTGCAACAGTCAAATAATAATAATATTTTAATATAAGACAAAAAATCAACTGCTGCAAAGTGATATTGACAATTCATTTTCTGCCCTTACTTTTTTTAATTTATTTAAGTTCAAGATAAGTTCAGAGCTTTTTTATTCACATATTCATTTTTAATAAAAGTGACACTTAAGTAACAATTAACAAGTGACAATTGTGTTTTATTAAAAATATTTTTTTTTATTATCCAAAAATAAGTGTTAAAAAATATGTATATATGAACATTAATCACATTATTAATTTTTGCAGAAAAAAATCACTTAAAATTCATAACAGAAATAAACTAAAACAATAAAACTTATTTACACTGATTGATTGTACTGATATATAATTCAGTCGAAATATCACTCTCATTTGAATATAAATTTCTTCTATGAATTAATATTACATTTAACTAACCTTCGAGAAGTTTCAAAATGTTGCGGTTAAATAGATTACTCTTCTTCTCAGAATAGAAAAAATAAGTGGTAATGATGAAGTCGTGACAAACTGATTCAAGTTATATAAAATACACCCGAATGTTCAATAAGAAGGCCATATTTTTTTTATAAATCTTTCATTACATTTTATACAATGTTCAATACATTAGCTTATTATCTTCCAAAATCAAAATTTGTTTGTTAACAAGTCTAATTATTAGTTATTAAACTAAATTAATTGAATTAATTAATACATTCAGAAACTTATTTTTTTTAAATAATATATTTACCCAAATTGTTGTAACATCATTTAATTATTTCTATATTTTCAAAGCCAATACAAAATTTGAATTAATCAAGTATATTGTTTAGAATCTTATACAATGGATACAAGTATTCTTAATTAAGTTTAGTTATTCAAAATACAAAAAAAAATAAGACTGGTTATGAATAAATGTATAATGAAAGCTTTTTACATATGATAATTGTTCTAAATTAATTAAAAATGTTCAAAATGATTATGAGTGTTCTGATGTAATATATGAGCTTTAATTTTATTGGATTTTGAGTTGCATAACATTTTGTCACAAGTTCTATGTTATTAAATAACCTACCTCAAGTTTGGAACTTCGTTGTTAGATGTGTGCAGTTTTCTAAACGATTTATATAATTTATGGAGGTTGTTTAATAATATGAATAATATTTTGAAATGTGTTGATTTGACTATTTGGTGTTGATGTAGGATGTCGAATATACCATAATTCTTACAAAATAATTTTCACTTTCGATTACGATTCACAACGAATACCTATGCTAGTTTTCATGTTAAACATTTCTGAAATAAATTATACCTTTTAACGGGTTTTATGTGAGCAAGACCAGCTGTTATTATACATGCAATTACTGATTTATAACCACTATTAACACAAATACAAAATTGATATTAATATTACGTAAAGTTTTAACGATTTTCGGGTATACACACATTAGTAATTTCCGTGTATATTTATTCCACTTTGTTCGTCGACCTTTTGAACTCTTCTTTCAATTTAAGTAAATAAAAACATTCACTGATGCAATAGCGTTTGCAACCTAAAATTGTCTCTAACATTTCAGCACTGCTAATTACCGCAAATATCCTGGCAAAGAGGAAACAATTGAAAACCTCGACCTCCAATCGCTAAAAGAGATCAGCAATTTCACCATTCGATATGAAAGTGAAAGCGTTTCCATTTGGCACAACAATGCAACAACAACGAAAATTTGTAAATTGAGATGAAAGAGCCCTTTTGTATTTATTACACAAGAATACTCACGAGGTATGACGCCAACAGAATCATTGCCGCTAATAAATCTTTTTATTTTGACATTGGGATGAAATATTGTTATTGTGAGTAAGCCGTTTGGCATTTTCCTGCCTTTTTCTCCCAACTGTCTCGTGTAGGTGAGAGAGGATGGAAAAAATGTCTTCTGCGATTTTGCATTATGCATTTTGCATCGTGTGTTGCGCCTTTCTAAACGAGATTCCCGAGAAGATCGTAATAATAATTAATAAGTGAAATATAAAATGTTACGCGTCATTCAAAGATTTACTTCGATTAATACATTCCTGATGCACATCTGCGCGCGGCCTTGCATTACAAATACACCCGTTTCCCATAACATTTTCAATTAATTTTGAGATAGGAAATTTTTAATTAGCATTTGCCCAATTCGCAGATTCCTCTAAATATCATCGCATTACGTAATTAAATTTATACTATCGAGAAAGTCATACATACAAAATAACTCCTTTTAATATACATTTCAATGATTACTACATCATTTTCAACAAAAATTGTTTGAAATAAGTTAAAATATTAAAAAAAAAAACATAATACAATTAAGATTTTAATTCGTATTTAGATAGAAAAATTTCTTTAGATTAGGCTAAAAAATCAAAAATTACTCTAATACTAAATCCTTATAATTCAATTTAAACTAATAAAATAAATACACAAAAAATTCAAATAATTTACAATAATTGAATTGTGCAATATTCAAATTCTTCTAAATATCGAAATATAAAATATATCATTAGCTAAAAGCATCAATAAAAGTTGTATAAAAAAAAATCAAAGAACTTAAAATAATGCAATTCAAGTAGTCAATGAAATATTATTTTATCGTATTCGTTAGTAAAATCGAGATAATGCTGAATCTTAAAATCAGTTTAATTAAATTACAATAATAGTTAACAAAAAAAATCAATCAATGATAAAAATTAATAAAATTGAACAAATAAAAATAATTCTCTTTTGGGTCAAATTGGGGCAATGAAAGTTCTAAATAAATAAAAAATAATTGAAATCAAGTAGTCAATGATTTAATTATTCCATTGATAATTGAATTACTAACACATTCATAAAATACTAATCGTATGGAAATTACTTTGAATGAATAATTGTACTAAATTATTGTTGCTGGTACTTAACGACTTGCATAAATCAATTCCTTCAGACATGGAATCAAATAATCATAAATATGCTGACATGCAAAGACTAGAATTATCGCAATGTACACATTGACAGGTTGATACGATCTTATCCAATTTAACTAAATGTTATAGCACACGAGAAATGTGTTAACAATCTTTTGAACTTCCTTGCATACAATCACATTAATAATGCCATTTTTACATACATTTCTACAACTAACACAATTTATTCATATAAAAATAAACTAAAATCTAAAATTAGCAAATTGCAAATTGCGTATTTTTTTCATAATTATGTAAATAATTGGATTTTTAATTATTTTATTTTCATTTGATTATTCAAAATTATTACTCTGACCGAAGTCATCTTTCACTTGCAGTTTTAAAATTAAATGTTAAAATTAATTATTTATTACTAACCGAATGATTACATTGATTAATCGTTTGCATCATTATATAAAACAATGTGCGTTTTCTTTACGTAAGAACATTAAGATTTGCGTCGTTGGAAATGCAAATGGTATTTGTTTTTGTGAATGTTGGGAAAAGTGCATTTAAACTTTTTATTTTATTTTTTCCACTCACCAGGAATCTCATGTTGAGTGCGTGTGTTATCGTTACGAAGACGTTGATGAACTGTCCCCTACGACTGACCGGCTCCTCTTTATATAACACTTTCATTTTCGGGGGTGCTTTGAAACGGCCTACTGTTCCAATTGCACAGTTTCCGTTTTTTTTCTTCTTCTTACCTCTTTCATTGTTTCACTGCAACGGCTTAAGAACACACAGATTATCCTTCTATTTGCCAGAAACCTTGATACTCGAAAAAAAANATCCCATATGCACAATCCGTGTGGAAACATGTAAACTGGAACATTTGTTACTTAAATTGTATCGACTAATCTTGATGCAAGTAAAATAATTGTTAATAATTAACATTCTTTGCTATTTTCTATATCTCAAATATTTTAATTTTCTCTTTATTTTTTTAGTATAGTTAATTATGAAATATATTAGAGTAATTTTATTAAATAATTATAACAATATTCATAAATAATTACAAATATTGCAAATAAGAAAATAAAGCTCATATTTTTTAATAAATAATATTAAAAATAATTTATGTATTGCATTTGTATGTAATATTTACATTTTCTTCCAAAAAACTCAAATATAGAGACAAAATAATATGATAGAAAAATAAGTGTAGAGATTTTTTTTTGTATAATATCTCTTTCGTTTATAATCTATCACAAAAAAGACATTAAGTAACATTGATGAGGAACTCAACAGTATCCATTAATAAAATCTATGAAATATATTATATAAGAATTGTATTTGTATATTGAAATCAGCAAAATAAAAGACATAAGTATATTTTTTCAGAATTATATTTAATTTAATAGTTTTATTACTTTTATTTTGTTGTAGTCGAATTGTACTAAACCAAATGAAATACAATTAATAAACTATTAATTTATTAACTTTAATTATTGAAATATTTATTAAGTCTTTTGCATATTTGTATCAAGTTCCATATGTTATTATACGAAAGTTTTAATAGAAATCTGAAGAAATCTGACAATTGATTGAAAATATAAATAATGTCTAGTTTCTTTCTTTATTAACACTGTATACTGTGTAATTTCTGGATTTTCACTCGTAAAACAATTTTCTCCATATAAAGTAATGTAATATACGATAATGCGTTCTATTTTGGGTGTCATTTTTCTTACAATTTATTTTGCTCGTGAAACGAAACGATCGTTATTCGAGGTTCCACTATATAAGTTATTAAGATTGTTAAATAAACCTTGTACAAATTATTTAATTTTATATATCAATTGATATTTGCATAATTCTAAAGAGATAAACGAACAATTCTAATTGAAAATAATAGGTTTCGTAGATGGTAGAGATAGATCCATGGCATATTCAATTTGCAAATGAATTGAAAAAAAGAAGTGTGAATCATTTGCATGCAAAAATAAAATAGCGATCACGCGAGATACGAAAAACAATGGACTGTATTTTCGGTAATTAAGTATAGCAGCAACCGTCTTTTGGTTCACGAAAACTGTCTCGAGTTGTAAATGGTCGAGTTGTGTAATCGGGTGCGACATACATGTGATTTCAGCTATTTCAATGGGCTTGTTTGACCTATATTGCATATCCCAACATCCCATTCGAAGGTCGTAACATCGCACAGCACACACATACATATTTTCATACAATCGCGAATCCATCTTATCTGGAAGCATCCATCGCCTGTACCCAACATCCAACACAGCGCCATGCAGTGTGAATCCTGCTGGCAGGAACCAAAATCGATCGGCGCGTGTCGAAGGACAATCGTAATTGTTTGGAAATTTTGCATATCGTTGTTCTCTTCTAGACAGCTCGATCTGCTTGCTAATAGAGAAATCATCGGTTCTACATGCTGGAATGCATGAACTTTCTCAGTGACGTGCAATTAAAGCCGCAGTAATTGATAGCTTTTTTTCTTCTTTTCGTGTTATCCACAAAGTGTGGGCGATTAATGATAGTCATCTTGTGGCACGGATTTTCAGATTAACATTGTACATTTGCAACGCTTTGTTAGACAATCCGGACAACCAATAAATATGCCCATGGTATTGATAATGAGAATTGAGAAATTGGAAGGACCATAATGAAAATTTATAGCTATCACCCATTGTTCGAACAGACGTTACAAAAATGGATATCTCATAACATCTGTACAATATTTTCTTCATCATTGTTTTTTTATTTCATAATTTATTAACTCTCATTTTATCACTGATGATTATAACATGACAAAATATACTAGAACAAAAAACAATAATCTTGTATGTGCTAAAATAATTAAAATAATTACATTTTCTTATTTAAATAAGTCTATGGACCAATGAACTAATGAACTATTGACCGAGGTCTTTCTGCAAATATTTGTTTAATTATATTTAAATAAAGAAATCGTGTATATCATTAATATTTTATTTAAGCAGTTTCGTCAAAAACAAACAATATTACTTAAATGGTGGCAAAGTTCAAGCAAAGTTTTCTTTTTATTTCACCAAAAAACAACACAATGTTGAAACGAATTTCTCACAACGTGTGCAACCGGCACTAAATTATTAATTGGCATTAATCGAATTAATATTACGTAATAAAATACCAATAGAAAAATGCATGGAATCTTTCAGAACTATTTAAGGCTAAGGACAATGAAGAAAAAAAATAGCAAAAACAAGGATGATTATTTTTAAATTTATAATGGCATATCCATAAACGTGTTCACATTTTAATATTCTGGAATGCATTTCTTTCGTTAAATGTCAATTTTAAAAACATGAGTATTTATCAATATTAATATTGATTTGTCGTTTATTTTTTTGTTGATCTTTCAGTAAAAAGCATTTATGGATTTTTATCGAAAACTGGTAATTATTTAAATCATTTTATTAGTATCTATTAATTTACAAAATATTTTTACAAAAGTATATGAATATAGTTTTTTTTTTCGTAATTAGTCAAAGAATAAAATCATTATTTTAGCCTCAGATCAGTCAGAATATTTTACGTTCATATTTTAAGTTATAAAGTTCCTTGGGAGCGCTGGTACTCGAGGGCCCTGGCGATGTCTTCTGGGATTGGAGGAGGAGTCGGAAGATGGGCGGCTTCTGGAACGAATCCCTCTTCGTCGGCTTTATACTTGACGGTGTATACGATGCTGTCTGGTCCAGTGTAGGTGAAGTATCCACGAGATTGGATTCCTTCCTTTCCTCCCATTGTGACCAATTTTCCTTGCTCTTCAGCAAAAATTCCGTTCTCAGTTTCGTACCTAAAATAATAAATTATTAATCATTCTGTTTGGATTACCGCTGCGTTCATTATATTACAAGAAGTAGTATTTGTTGTTCTTGACGTCTTCAATTTTACGGATGATGCGGTAATTCCTGTTATCGTACAAACCAGCCGCGTTGCCCTTCTTGAGTCCCGGGTTGACACCGTAAAGGTTCTGAGCTGGGACGATCTTCTTAACTGGCCTGGATTCCGCTACGTAAGGCTTGTATTTATCCTCCTGGTGCTTATACTTATCTTCCTGATGTCTGTACCTTTCTTCCTGATGGATGTAATCCCCGGAATTATCGTGATAATATTGTCCATCGTTGTTGTGTATGTATTGCCCTTCGTTGGATCTTTCGTTTTTATTATCACGGTTAAAACTGAAGGGAGTATATTGCACCGGCTTGTACGTCCTGGCAAAAGGCGATCCTTTGTTATAGTTGTTGTTGTTATTAAAACGATTGAAAAGCTGGGCACTTCCCAGAGCGAAAAGCCCAACGAAAACTACAATCTGCAAAAAGAAAATTGTTAAAATCGAATTAAGCTAAGTTATTATTTTGTTTCTTATTTAATAAGCGTTCATCTTCACTTACTGAGGTCTTCATGATTGAACGTTGAAATTCCAAATGCTATGATTTCGTGTCGGGAATCCTTGTATTTATAGAAAGACGACGTAGGAAATGAACAATCACTGCCACTATTTTTTTTTCATATATATATATATAATCTAGTAAACCCACCTACTGAGTGAATCAAAGCAATTCACCTATAAACCTTTAGTTTCAAAGTCAAGACTAATTTATGGCTATTTGTAAACAGAGACATCCAAAACAACGCGACACATATAGCGCAACGTATAAAAAATATCAGCGAGAAGAAATAGATGATGAGAGTCTGGTATTTAAATTAGACTGCATTACTATCCTGAATTCCATAATATGGGTTCGGCCAATTACACAGAACACATCCATAACATTTTTATTTTAACAGTTCAAGATGAATAGAGAATAAAAACTTGTTGAAAAGTATTTGATTGACGGATTTTAATTGTTTATTGAATCTTACATAAAACGTAAACAAATTGTGAACTTTTACCCATTTGCCTAATTTACATTTCTTCTTTGCAGATAAAATTATTCGCGTAAACTTTACACGCGTAATAATCGTTAATATTTACGCAAATAAATATTATCAATTTATTTTACGCATACCTTCATGAATTCTTATGATTTCATAGCATGTAATTAAATATTATAAAATGTTGTTATTTTATATTAAAAAATAATTTCTACAAATAATAATAATTATATCATCTAAATCTTAAATTAATTTAAATAATTATTTATTAATTTTGGGCATACTTTCTAAATTCTATTGATTTCATAGCGTCTAATTAAAATAATTAAGATTTGCTATTTTATAGTATAAAATTATTTCAATAATAAGCATGTTTACGTCCATTCGATTCTCAAGGACGCAAATGCAAAAATGACTTAATTTAGATTTCGAAAGAATTTTTTTTGTTCGCCACTTCAGGACATTCCAAATACCATCAAATTCCCAAATATAAATTGTTGCTTTATTATTGTATGTTGTTAATATTATATTTTTTTTTGTAAAATTTAATACTTATCTTTATGGCGAACAAAAGATTTCGAAAGTCGTTTATTCGTCACACTAAATATGGTAAAACTAGAGTGTGTATATAAATATATAAATGTTCTTGTTTCTAAAAAAGTTGTCTTTAAATAAAGATATTTTTGCATAAGTGTTGTAATAAATATGACGAAAATTAGACTAATTTCCCGTAAGTAATGTAATTTAAATTTATTTGCATAAAGAATTATATAATAATTTTATGTAATTGGATAATTATGCAGGGAAAGACGCGCAGCGCTTGTGTTTAAATATAATTCAGACTTTACACGTAAGGTCATCCATAAGAATGCATGTAAAACAATTAAAATAACTTAAAGTAGTTGTCTTAATGTACATTGTTTGTATATAATGAAAATATTGTTGTCATTTCTTTAAATGTTTGTTGTTTTTTTGCTATAAATAATACAAATCAAAAAACAAATTATTAATTATTAATCCATTTAGATCATTAGCATATCAATTATAAAAATTGATGAAAAACATTAATAATTCTGGACATTCCATATTTCTATGTACGTATACACTCTTCTCAGAACAGGTTATTTTTTGTCAAATTATATCAATTATATTGGAATTCCATTTGTCGAAAATACAAAAACTCACCCTAGTATTAATGATAATGTTTATTGAAAAAGTAAAATTACAAAATAAAAAGCTCAATAAAATAATATAAGTATTATAAATCAAAAAAGTCAACTGCTTCAAAGTCCTGTGGTATTATTAATTAACTTTTGTTATTTTAACAAAGCATAACTATTTTTTAGAATATTTCTATAACAATTAAGTTTTGGAAAGGGAAGCACTACTTTTCAGAAAATTTGATACATCCGGAATACTATTAACTTAACGCTGAATATAGAGACTAACATTTCAAGTTGAATACAGAATAAAAACTTGTTCAAAAGTATTTGATTGACGAATTTGAATTGTTTATTGAATCTTACATAAAACGTTGATGTAAACAAATTGTATACTTTTACCCATTTGCCTAATTTACATTTTTCTAAAATACAAAAAGACACCCAAGTATTATTAATGAACTTTTGTTATTATAACAAAGCATAACTAATTTTTTAGAATATTTCTATAACAATTAAGTTTTCGAAAGGGAAGCTCTACTTTTCAGCAAATTTGATACATCCGGAATTGTATTAACATAACCCTGAATATGGAGACTAACAATGATTCTAACTATAAAAAAATGCGGTGATTATTTTAAACAATAATCATTATGATTTCATTCACAATTATCTCATCATTTTAGAGTTCAACAATATTTTAGAGTTCATGATCTTTTATAGCTTAAGGCATTCTTTTTTACTACTCTTTTCTTTAAATATGTATAATTAAATTTTGAATCAATGTATTTTTAGATGACAAAATTACTCCTTTAACATCACTAATTATATGTATAAATTACAAGTATACGTGCATTATGTTATTCCAAGTTTCGAACCATTTATCCGAAAATCTCTGACGGAATTTTGGGATTTCCGGTTTAGTAATAAAAGCTTAATATATCCTTGATATATAAAATTAACACGAAAAAAGAAATTTAATTTAAATGTTTCGAATTAATACGCTTCTAAAGTAATGAGATTAATTGCTATCATTCACACTTACAATTTAACAAATTTGCTTTTTATTAAAAAAAATGTAACAAATTTAGATTAGTCAGCTGCAAAAATAGAATGTTTTTGAAATAATAGTAAAAGTGCATTTGTGTTAAGTATACAAACAAATATATTTTTGTTGTTGAATTGTAATAAATAGGTTTTGGATTAAAAACACGAATATAATATAATTTATTGCTTTTTCTGGATTTTACATGTTCCAAGAATGTTTAAACTCAACAAAAAAGCGGTTTAACATGTACCTCAATTGTTGTTATATCAATGCAAATCGTACAAAAAATTTATTTACATATTTATTTTGTTTACGTATTTTAATCTATCATAACTTGAAAATATTGTTTTTTACCTTAATTTTATGATGAGTCTAATAATAAACAATAAATACGTTGCAATTTATAAGATATTGCACGTCATTGTTGTTAATTCAAACAATGAGAGCAGAAATGCCTCAGGCAATATATATTAGTATAATTATACTCAAAATGATATAGCTGCAATGCCAGGGCCTTGTACGCATTACCAATGAAACAATTAATTTATTTATAGTTTTTTCTAATATTTTAACGCATTTCTCATTGGATTCATTTTTTTATTCGCCTGATCATCATTGAAATATTTGACAAAATAATTGTTATTGAAATTGGCGCGCAATCACACCCAACTGACTCACCTATCGATGTTGCTGACTCATCTCAATCGGGATTTTTTTTTATTAAATGGTATTTGACCTCAAACCCAAAATGCATTCCATTTTGCTAATAATATAATAATTAATTTATAGCAATTTAATTTACTTTATTTTTTCTTATTATGTTATACAAACTTAACGTAATAAGAAAAATTATGTTTTTTTTGCAATAAATGATATTATTATAATGATTAACTTATGTAACAATTGTCTTAATATATGTTGTACTAAGTATTAAGTACACAAATTCTATCTTGTAATCAATAATGATTAGAAAAATAAAGAACATTATTAATTATGATCAAGTTCTTAAATAAATGATTAGAATCATTCAATTATTAGAATCATTAAATACAACAATAATCTAATTATATAATCTATATAAAATAATTATATAATTAATTTTAGCTTACTTATATGGAACAGTTATTATTATACTTTTTTAAATATACGAACAATATAAATTAAACGTTTCAAAATATCATTGAAATACAGTTGAACCTCGCATAATGAGCAAAATAAATTGTAAGAAAAATGACTCACAAAATAGAACGCATTATCGTATATTACATTAGTTTATGTCAGAAAAATTGTTTCACTATACGAGTAAAAATCCGGAAATTTTGGAACGGATTAAATTCGTTAAGCGAGGATCCACTGTAGAAATATATATAGAAATAATCTATTATTAAAGTTATTTTTCAGCAAATATAAGAAATTAATAATTACAAAAGTCTATTGACAGTAGATTTATCTGCCTAATTAATATAACATTTAATACCTAAACTAATTTTTATTTAAAGAAAACTTATACAGTGTAACCTCGCTTAACGAGCACCTCGCATAACGAGCATTTCGCTTAACGAACAAAATTAATTTTAAGAAAAATGACTCGCTTAATGAGCGACATTTCGCATAGCGAGTGACGATGAAAAAAGAAGTACCGGATTGCGCGCCTTCTGCATCATTTTTAAAACTTGTGTACACATAATATGTGTATTTTTGAATATGTTTCACTATACGAGTAAAAATCCAGAAATTTTAGTTCCACTGTATATATAAAATTGCTTTTGACCCTCTTCCTAATTCATATTGTGAAATAAATACAATTTAATTAATATTAACAACCCGGCGCATTCACAGATTTAAATTAATTTATGGATAATGATGTTTTTAATCTATTTTACTTAGTATATTATAAATTGTTAAACTTATTACTAACAACTAAACACCCTTTTACATATAATCACAATGAAAAAAATCTGTGTAATGTATTCATTTAATTGGCGAAAATTGATAATCAAGAGATTATTTTCTTACTTTTTGCATTTATTTCTAAATATTGCAATATTATATAATTACTTATTTGTATAATAATGATTCAATATTGTCTGCTAGTAAATATTAAGTCTATTGGAGATATATACTTATATATAAAAATTCCAATAATGTTACGAATTAAATGAAAATGTTAATAATTAATTTGTATATTTCAGAAAGATTTTTCTATATGTGTAAAATGTTTTGATAAAAATGGATACATAGATTTTCAGTGATTTTGTAAGAATGAATATGTAATAAGATACAAGATATAATTTTTTAATGATTTTTATTCAATTTTCGTAATTAGATACATTTTCAATTAATAATTTACAAATTTATACAAATAGCGTCTACGTTATATATGTCTGTGGTCTAGGTTCAGTTAAAATGCTAAATATCAGCAACTGGCAACATTTACAAAGTTCCATGAGCCCTTTGGTATTCAAGGGCCTTCTGGATAGCCACTGGAATTTGTGGAATGTGATCACCTTTAGGCAGGAAACCTTTCTCATCGGCAGTGTATTTTACAGTGTAAACGATATCATCTGGGCCGGTGTAGGTATAACATCCGTGGGCGCGCATACCTTCCTGATCAGTTCCAACGTTAGCTAATTGTCCTTGCTCTTCCGCGCGGATTCCGTTGTCAGTTTCGTAGCTAAAAAATAATTAATATATTAATATATGATATAATGCAATGTTGGTTGTATATGCAATGAGTAAAATACAGTAAATCGTCGATTTTTATCCAAGTAAAGTGAATGTACTGTTCCTCCGAGCGAGATTGGTATTTCAACGATGATTTAATTGCATCGAATGAGGCGTTTTAGGAATTGAAAATTAAATATTCATAACGAAAATATAACACTTACACGTAGTAATATCCGTCTTTATTCACGTTCTCGATTTTGCGCATGACGGCGCAGTTCGATTTATCGAAAAATCCGGCGGCTTTGCCCTTTGGGGATCCACTGCCGAACTTGGAGCCGGATCCAGAGGTTACGTCTTTACCGAAAGCACCGGAGCCGGAGGAAGAACCGGATGGGAATTTGTTTCCAGATACGGAGTTGAATCCGGGCTCAGATCCAGATCCGAAACCTCCAAATCCTCCTTGGTTGCCATTAGGTCCGAATCCTCCTCCGTTTCCACCGTTTCCACCGTTTGGTCCGAATTGATCAGCAGCGTGCTTGTATTTATCCTCGATGTGTTCGTATTTAACATCTTGATGGACGTATTGACCAGAGTTGTCCGGACGGTATTGTCCATTATCTCCGTTGTAAGCGCCAGAGTTATCGGGACGGTACTGTCCATTATTGTCTGACTTGTACCTTCCACCGTTATCATTCAGACGGTATTGTCCGGCAATTGGCCTGGAATAACGGAACTGTTTCTGGGCCACAGCCAATCCCAAAAGAGCGACGAATACAAGGATCTAAATAAAAAAAATAAATAATTATTGAATTTAATAAAAGAAACAATTTGTGTGTTCACTGACTGAGGTCTTCATGTTTGCACGGTGAGATGACAAATGCTATGATTCTGTGAGAGGAGTCCGAGTATATATATGGAAAGACAACAGCGATCCGATAAAACCGCCGTCGCTCTTCATTTTTTTTTTACATTATACACAAATATGTGTAACTCTTTTCATCTAAAATCCGGCTGATATTAATGCGTTGTTCTCCCAAAAGCGATTTTGCTTTGAAACCTTCAATTTGAAAGTCATAACGATGGGCAGTTATTTCGCAAACAAAATTTATTGCCCGCTTCGAACAACAATCGACTTAATATGAATCGTTCCAAACATATCAACAAAATTAACACACAAAAAAGAAAGAATTAAATTCCAAAAATGCATTTTTTTTTGCGGAATTTTCTAAATTGGTAACGCGTGACAACAACATAAACAAAATTATTATGTATCTAAAAATATTTGAATATAATATTTATTTAAAAAAAAATATAATAAAATTTCATATAAATTATTGAAGAACAATCACTTGTAGGTGTTTATTACGTGGGTATTATTACATTCAAAGGTCCAAACATTATTTGTGTCATTTACTCTTTTTTTTTTGTGTGTTTGTGTCAAAAATATCCCACGTTTTAAACTGTATCCAATTATCGATTTGCATAATTCAATTCTTTAAAAATTCTTCTAGAAAGAGATTCGCAGCAAAAGAATGCTGTTCACCTTTTTAATTAATCACTCTCGATAAAATAAATGTTATCATTATTGGCAGCGATCTCTTTTTATTGTTTATTTTAATCGTCCGATTTGCATAACCCATTTTTAGCATTGGAAATTTAATATCCGTGGAAGATTCTATAAAATATACATAAAATTATTTGTTATTTAATTGCGCTCAGACTTTGAACTATTCTTTTATTTGTAAGAAATTAAAGTACTTTCGATTTCGATTCAACTATATAAATATACTACATTCCTCGTAAACCGCATATAAAAATTAATGACAATAATTTGTTGCATAATACAAAAAAAAACACGATGGTAACAACAACAAATTATTTAACTAATTGCTTTATATTTCTCTTTTAATTAATCAGGTCAAAAAGTTTTGTATTGTTACTTAAAAGGCCACATTAATTAGTCATCTATCAACTATAATTATAATTTAATTAAATATTACTCATAATTAACAAAGAAAACACACTTAGTCTTGGCTATAATTCTAATAAAAGAAGACGAGTGGCGGATATATTTGCCCATTTCTTTATATAGAAAACCATGTATCCATCCACAGTGCTTCAAATTAAATAAAATATTATTCATAATTAATAAAAGAAATATGATTATATGGCTATAATTCTAATAAAAGAAGACGAGTAGAAAACCATGTATCCATCCACAATGCTTTAAATTAAATAAAATATTATTCATAATTAATAAAAGAAATATGATTATAATTACTTAATTAATTTGTATTTAATTTTTACATTTTTTGTAATAAATTACAAAAGATCTTTAAATTGTCACTTAATATAAAAACATACATAACGCGTCCAATTGGCCTTAAATATTACATACATAATATTATCAATAATTAATAATAAATAATACAATTACATTTTATTTCAGTTTTAAATTATTACTAATTAATTTATGTTTGTAGGTCAAAGAGATCAGTATTGTTCCTGAAATGTATTCAACGTCACCGGATTCCTTTTGGGCGTAAAAATAATTGAATCGTCAACGGAATTTATCCAATAGTTTTGCTATTTTATTAGGTCGTAAATAATGTTCTTGATTCGATTGATATTTAAAAAAAAACTAAAGGTTTTGAACGATTCTTCTAGATGTTGTGTAATATTTATCACCTTTTTATTCACCGTCAACGCCTTAAATTCTTAATGGTATATAGTTTACATTAATTATTCAAATTCGAAATTCAGAAGCAGATGTTATCTGATAATGCTGAATTATTTTGTTTATTTTTGTGTGTAATCCATTGTTTGTTTTTGTTGTTCAAACCGTATTATAGTAATTAATCCGGACAGATTGAAGCCGCACTATGCGAGGTATTGATGTAATTTTATATTAAACATAAAGGTACATTTTTCACAAATTATGTAAAAATAAACTTGTTTCATATCACTATTGATTAAAAATGTAAAAGATAAAAATAGTTGTTTAAGTTTTTAATACAAATGTATATGGTTTAGATTTGGCTATAATTATATAATAATTATTAATTAACTTAATATAATGCTTTTCAAATTAATTCTTTAAAAAAAATAAAACTTTTGACACATCATTAACAATTTAGTAACAATTGTTATGCTAATAAGTGGAACAAAACTACTTTCAATTTCGATTAAAACAAATAATTAAAGATTTATGTTTTAATAATGTATGCAATTAAAAAGAGTTATTGCGAATAACTAATTATCATAATTAATTCAATAACAAAAAATAATCATTACAAAGATTAATAATTTGTAAAAACATCTTACATTCAAGTTTACTGGAATGCAGTTCTTTAAAATATTCTACTTTTATATAATAATTATTTTTATTGGGTATTTTCTCATTTTTTTTAATTTTATTGATTACATATCATCATTACCATATAAATTAAGTTTAAATAATTAATAAAATTATTTAATAAAACAATTTATTTGAAATTATTCAGTGTGTTATAATTATATGTAATTTTATAGTAAATTTATATTAAATACAGTAAATGTATTAAATAATAATCTAGTTAACATCAACCTTTAGTGTGACTGTAGCATGAGCGAGATCTTTTTATTTATATAGTGCAAAAGATTGGTGAGTGGTAGGGAATTGGTGTATAAAAGAGTATAAGAGCCAGGATTTCTCATTCCATTGGAAACATAACATATCTGGAAGATGTGAGTGAATGCAGTGATTACCTAAGTGAGGTTTAAATTAAGTTAACGAATGTTAATTAGAATTTATAACAATAAACAGATTAATGGACTGATGCATATAATTAATTAATTTTAAAGTTATTTTTATTTTAATAAATGAGGAGTGTTAAGTGGTTCAATATATTTTTTTTTGTAAAGACTTTTTGTATAGATTTGAAAGAATTTTGCAATTTTAAAGAAGTGAACTGTAGTTATTTACGAAACATCAACTTCAGGTATGAATGGATCATAAAGTCAATAAATTTATCAGAAAAAATAAATAAATTAGACAAATATATGCTTATAACTAACTGAGAGTTAAAACTGATCTATTTTTTGTTTAATTCACAAGTTCACGTCGAAATAATATATAAATCTAATTAAAATGAATTTATATATAATTATTCATATAAATTTCATAAAAGGTTTTTTGTAAGAATATTTTTTTTATCTATTTTGATTGCTATATGTACTGCAATACCTCGAATAGTGCGGATAATTAGTTCTTAACTGTGAAACCGAACTAATCAAGGAATTTAAAACATTTTTACTTTTTTGTAAGAATAAAGATTTTATCAATTTTGTTTGCAATGTATAGAGCAATACCTCGATTAGTGCGGATAATTAGTTCTTAACTGTGAAACCGAACTAATCAAGGAATTTAAAACTTTTTTACTTTTTTGTAAGAACAAAGATTTTATCTATTTTGTTTGCAATGTATACAGCAATACCTCGAATAGTGCGGATAATTAGTTCTTAACTGTGAAACCGTACTAATAAAGGAATTTAAAACTCTATAGAGTCGAGTATAAGGGGAAAAAAATTATGTTTATGAAAATAATCTTGTGTAACAATTTTTTTAGAATTTAGTTTCTTTGAAATTTTTTATAGTAATTCCGAACAGATCGAAGTCGTGCTATTCGAGGTATTGTTATATTTCATAAATTTTGTCTGTAATTATTTGTTCTTGTGTAATTATTAAAAGAAAAATCATTACAAAAATTTACTAAATATCGTATATCAATTTTGAAAAAAAATAAAAAGATTAATTAATTCAAATTATTATTAGTAGAACTAATTAAATAATATAAATAGGACAGAAAAACGTAGGTCAATAACCATTTAGATTAAATTGGGGCAAATAAAATGGGATAAGAGAAAATACTAGTATGTGAATATAAATTTGATACAAAATATAGTGCATTGGTATTATTCACAAACCTTGTTCTTCTTTGTTGGATAACTTAAAACATCAGCAAAAAAAATGAATTAACTGACGTATTCTAGAAATGTTAGAAAGTCTCAAATTTTTGTGAAATTTCGAATTGGCAATTTTTGACCTGACCTGACGAACCATGATCTAGACGTCCTTAGAAAAATGATTTTTTTTTAAACAATAATCTTGAAATCAAAATTTGCAAAATATCATTGATTCTTCGTATGAGCGAGTCCAGTCATATTTAATAGAAAATATTATTTCAAGAAACAACAAACATATATTTAAATAAATTATCAAATTTCATAATTATTATAGTTTAGAATAAATAATTTTCATGAATTTCATTTGAAAAATTAAAATAATTAACTGAATTTAATAAATATTAATAATGCTTTTGAACGTCATATTTACGATTTGTTTATTTTATTTATATATTAACCTACTTTATGGTTCGATCTGACGTAATAATGAGTAATAATGCAAATTCATCACGTTTTTTTTAATATATAATTGTAATAACGTACATTCTATTTTTTTCTTTATTATTTCGTTATCCAATTATCAAACAAGATTAACGTTTAATGATCACAAATCTAGTAAAATTTGAGGATGATTCATGCTTTACAAAAATAGACATTTCATACTAACGTATGAATTAAATATGCGCAAACGGATAATCATGAATATATTGAATAATTTTTGAAGTATTGTAACTCAATCTTAAATTATTACTAATGAGTGGGCGGAATGACTGCGGTCAATATCCCTTTGTATATATGTATAAAATGAAAGTTACTTTATAAATACAACTTATTTATTGGACCGCATAAGCATAGAACATACATAAAATAATTAAAATATAAAATATGAAGTGTGTAAAAAATATAAAAATAACAGAACATAATAAGATAAAATATAATAAAGATATATGGAATGAAAAAGAATAATATGAAAAATAAAATAATTAATACAGATAGTAATGATGAAATAGAGGATAAATAAATAAATAAAATAGCACATAATAATTACATCACTTGTCATAATGTAATGCTATCGGTTTATTGGCGCCTGTATTGCACGTGGTGATCAAGTTTCTCAAGGCGTTTGGCTTCCCAACCAAACGCACACCACCATTCGGCGCCTTCTTCTGCGATTTCGATGACATCTTCATCTCTCTGTGGCCATGGTAGGCCTTGTAGAGTCATTCGCCTCTCTGCGCTTCTCCAGGTGGTGTGCAAAGAGCAGCGGAACCTGCAATGCTGGACTGTGTCCTCTTCTTCGCCACAGACATAATCCGATGTCTCTGTTTGTTTGAATCGCTTTCGGTAGTGTCCGAATTTGCCATGCCCCGTGATCAGTTGTACCGCCTAGTGCGGTAGCTCGACCTTCTTCCTCTGCTATTCCGCGATGGACGGGATAAATTATCTGGTCCAGACACCAGTCTCAGACCTGCACTTTATAAATACAGCAATAACTCATATAGTCTCCCAATTTACCGAATAATTTGAATTCTGACTAATTGAGTAAATACATACATAAAATGTTGCTATAAATTATATATGAGTAGAATCAGAAAATCACTGTTGCGTACATTTATTATTTCAGCATTTGAAATACCTAACAGTATTGGAACAAAATTTCTAATTTATATATTTATAACATTTACTTTTATATTTTACAAATAGATCAAGTTTTATTGCATAAACACGCCTCACCTTGTTTGTGAATTTAAAGCAGCTAATAATTTATATATAATAGTTAACTAGAGCAAAACTAGTTCAGTTTCTCTCGTGCCTTCGAATAGTGAGTGTAAATTTTCGCGTTCGTTTTAGTTTATATGAAATGTATAGTGTTTACTGTGTAAAAGTGTGATCATTGAACCGAAGACGCAAAGGATATTCATCGGAAAATCCCGTTATTCAAATTATTTCGTAAAATGCAACTATGATTCACACCTTATCGAATTCAATTTCAACGCTTAATATTTATCGGAATTTTATTATAATTCACATTTAGTAATACGATCCTATGACCCCTTTAGAATTAATGACATATTACACCTAGATGAAGAATAGTTCTTAGTAGCGATAGATATCATAGACTCATGATCGTTGAAACCAATATGTATAATAAACCTATTAATAATGGCTGAGTCGGATGAATTCTCTTTCGTGGCATATGTAATAAATCACTAATATTTTGAATTGGATTAACTCCTTATATGAAATATGAAGATTATTTAATAAACAGACAGAATGGTTATTAGTTAAATTAATTAAAAAAATAGCGGTTCATTATAAAATCATCAAATTTGTAATTTAATGTATTGATTTGTGAAGTTATTATTTAATTAGTTAATGTATATGAGATTCGTTTATAATTTGTTTATAATTTGCTAGACTTTAGTTGTTTTAGAAACAACGCAACAAAATTTTATTTTTATTGAGATTCGAACTTGTCACTAGTCGTATCAGATTTTAAATTTCATCACTTTACCTTTTTTGCTAAATTTGAAATAAAAATATCAAGCAGTTTCCTCATTGTTAACAAAAAATATGGGCTTATATTATTTCAGAAATTTTAAAATGATATCAAAAATTTAAATCATGTAAAAAAATGTTTAATAAATTTTGAAAAAGTTTTGGTTATAAATCTAAATTCTTTTATTCATTTATACATTAACTTAAAATTATACAACATAATTTTGAAACATTTATGAATAAAATTATGAAAAAGATAGAACAAATTTTGCTATTATATTATTGAATAATTTTTGGAAACTATATTAAGTTAAATTATAATTATAACAAAGTTAATCGTTGTTCATATTAAATTGTAATAGAATAAATTTCATCAACAAGGCTTTTTATATTGCTATTTAATTTTTTTGAAAATTAAGATTTCTTTATTCCATTATATGTGTGCTATAGCCCTTAGCATGTCTACACTAAATTCATGAATTCTTAATTAAATAGTAAAAAAAAATGAGAAAAATTAGGAAAGGACAACAGAATAATTGTAAATTGAAAAAAACACTTTATTTTGAATTTACGTTAATAATATGCATTTTATTAATAATAGTAATAAAAAGGTGGGACAAAATAAGAAAGAAAGTGGATTTCGAGAAGGTCATCATATATTTTATATATATTAGCAAACTATCACATAACTTAATATTGAGCTGTAAAGTTCAATTTATAATTTAAATAGCATCTTGTCAGACAAATGTTGCTGACTATTATTAATTTACAAAGTGCCATGGGCCCTTTGGTATTCCAAAGCCCTGACGATGAGTTCTGGGACTGGTGGAGGAGTTGGCAAATGTTGGGCTTCTGGGAGGAAACCGTTCTCATCAGCGGTGTATTTGACAGTGTAAACTACAGCATCTGGGCCGGTGTAGGTGTAGAATCCATGGGCGCGCATACCTTCAGCATCGGTTCCAACATTGGCCAATTTGCCTTGTTCTTCGGCGAGGATACCATTTTCGGTTTCGTACCTAAACAATAGTTAATTGATTAATATATGATTTAGAATTGAGTGATGATTTGCAACTTACAAGTAATGGTAACCATCTACATCGACTTTCTTGTTGTCACGGATGATGGCGTAGTTTCTGTTCTCATATTTACCAGCGGCGGATCCGTGGATGGCGTTACCGTGTCCACCGTTAACAAAGTGTCCTCCTTGGTTACCAGATTGTCCTTGGTTTCCTCCGTGTTGTCCTCCGTGTTGTCCACCGTGTTGTCCACC
>NW_017095946.1:215438-262039 GCF_001412225.1 Nicrophorus vespilloides
GTCCATTGTATTGACCGTTTCCATTACCATTACCGAATGTATCTTGGTAGTTGTTGTTTTGGTGCTTGTATTTATCATCTTGATGGTTGTACTTGCTGTCTTGGTGAACGTATTGTCCGGAGGCATCTGGATGGTATTGTCCATCGTTGTTTTTGTACTGTCCAGAGTTGTCAGGGCGGTATTGGCCATCGTTGGATGGTCTGTATTGTCCGGCGTTGGTGTTCTCGAATCTCGAGAATTTGCGGAAAGTTTGAGCAGAGCTCACAGCCAAAAGGCAGGCTAAGCAAGCGAAAAGAACCTACAAAATTATATATTTTTATTAAGATCTAATTGATTATTTCTTAACAAGATTACTCACGATGGTCTTCATGGTTGAACACTGAGTTGAAGAATGATATGATGATCAGTCGGATGTCCAACTATTTATACGAAAAAGCGTATAGCTTGAAGGTTTGTTAATACATTTAAATTTGCTCATATATTCAGTAACCCACTCCCAAAGTTGCTCATCATTGGACCATTCCGCATCGAAGATCCTGATTCGCGAATGACATTGCTCAATCACAGCTCATCACACCGAAAAAAATCCATATAAAAAAATCTATATAAGTTACCGTAACACATCTCACAGATGTAGTGCAATAAAAAATATGTTAATTAACTAATTATTAGTTTCTACGATTTAATTTTTAATTAAACATATTTCTTATTTGGAATAAAATATTTCATAACAATTATTGAAGAACAAATCAAACATTTAATCATGAAAAACATTGAAGTAAATAATGTCCTTATTAATCATATAATTCAGATTTAGTGTAATAAAAGTAAATATTAACAATTCATAACTTATAATTTATTAATTTATTCACTTTTATATTTTTTACTAGCAACAACTTAATTATAAATCGAACATATTTCAAATTTGGTTTGCATTGAGTAATGGGTGTTTCGTAACAATTATTGAAGATGTGATCCACTTACACGGTACATGTTATTCATCGTTGAACTAAATACTATTAGTCATGGAAAAGTACCAGTTTTTTTTAAATATACATTATTTTTGCTGGATGACCTTCTGAATTATAACGTTTTTGTTTTAAAAAGATGTAAAAATGAGTAACCTTAAGAAAATGTCAACTTGCATAAGATTGATTTAATGCAAACATTATGTTTATTTATTAAATTTAAATATATTGTTTAACCGCAAAAATAATCCAAAATGTGTTATTTTTAATATGCTCTAATTTAATTGTTATATAATAATTAATTGAATTAAATACTTATTGATTAATAAATTTGCATTTATATATTTGTTCTTAGAAGTCAATACGTAATTACTGTTATTTACATACAATAAGATCAATTGTAAACTTTTTGTTGACTTTTTAATTATGTAATATGTAAATTTTATTAATAACTTAAAACATGCATACATTTGCTACACGTGTTACTGACTTATAATATAGTTATTTTTGGACAAATAAAAACTTACTAATAATCAGTTTCAATGATTCATCTAATTTTTATTTGATATTTTATTAATATTTTTAAATGTTTACGTAATTTTATAGTTTGTTTCAATAAATAAATAAAATATCAATTATAAAAACAAGCAGAAGCAAGTTTAAATCTGCATATTCTTGGTATAAAATTGAGTATTATATAAATATCAATAATATTTAAAATACGTCACATATTGTTAAATATTAAAAATATATTGATTTAACCAATTAGTATCTATTTTGGCATAACATCTAATGGGAATAGTTATATTTCTGAACAATTATTTGTATTTCTAATAATATTAATTTGTACAAACTCAAATTCGAGAAGAATAAATTCATATTTTAAGATATTTAAAATGAAGTATCCAAGCAATCTGGTATATTGGTTACCAGTACAATTGCTGTATATTGAATGAATCATAAAATATCAATGGAGACATTTTATTTGATTGAATAAACATATTTTGGAGTCGGTTATAAAATATGTATAGAAAACAGTTTTTTTTTAAATAATATAAATATTTATTCATCAAAAATATTAAATTTACATATTTTTAGTATATTTTTTTCTATTTAATTTAAATAATAAGTGTGTTTTTTTCCTAATTTTAATAGTTTACAAAGTACCCTGGGCTCTTTGGTATTCCAAAGCCCTGACGATGAGCTCTGGGACTGGTGGTGGAGTTGGCAAATGTTGAGCCTCTGGTAAAAATCCGTTCTCATCAGCGGTGTATTTGACGGTGTATTCAACAGCGTCTGGTCCGGTGTAGGTGAAGAAACCGTTGGCGCGCATACCCTCAGCATCGGTTCCTACATTAGCCAATTTTCCTTGTTCTTCGGCGAGGATTCCGTTTTCGGTTTCGTACCTAAGCAATAGTCAATTCAATTTATTGATATATCTTTTTGAGATTTGATTGGTGATTTGTTACTTACAAGTAGTGGTAACCATCTACATCAACATTCTTGATGTCACGGATGATGGCGTAGTTCCTGTTCTCGTATTTACCAGCAGCGGATCCGTGGATACCGTTACCATGTCCAAAGTTGTTTCCACCGTTAACGAAGTGTCCTCCTTGGTTACCAGATTGTCCTTGGTTTCCTCCGTGTTGTCCACCATGTTGTCCTCCGTGTTGTCCATGGTATTGACCGTTTCCATTACCGTTTCCGTACTTGTTGAATGTATCTTGGTAGTTGTTGTTTTGGTGCTTGTATTTATCATCTTGATGGTTGTACTTGTTGTCTTGGTGAACGTATTGTCCAGAGGCATCTGGGTGGTATTGTCCATCGTTGTTCTTGTACTGTCCGGAGTTGTCTGGGCGGTATTGGCCATCGTTGGATGGACTGTATTGTCCGGCGTTGGTGTTCTCGAATCTCGAGAATTTGCGGAAAGTTTGGGCATGGCATACAGCCAAAAGGCCAACCAAAGCAACGAATAATGCCTATAAAAAATACTTTAATTATCTACCCATTTTGTGGTAATCCATCTTTTACTCACGGTGGTCTTCATTGTATAACACTTGATTGTGGAGTGATGTGCTGTCCACTACGAAACCCTAGTATTTATACAAAATAGATATACGCATTTAAATGTGCTCAATTATTCAATAGCCCACTCCCAAAGTTGTTGAACTATACTCGAAGAAGATTCTACTCGCGAATCAGATTGCTAAATCAAAGCATCAAAAAAAAAAATATGCATAAAAAAGGAATGTTATACTAAGAAATTCTAGATTTATAGCGCTCTTAAAAAGAGACTCATTAAGTATTGATCAAGATATACAAACAAAACTTATTTATTTGTTTAATTTTATATAATTAACTTACTAGTAAACAATATTTACTTTAATTTTTCATTAATAGAAATTAAATTAATTTATTTATGATATTCATAATATAAGATAACATATCTCTTTGTGTATAATAGTTGCTTAAGCATTTAATCTTACATAATTTTAAACTTATTTACATAAAATATGATGCTTTTTAGAATATTATAGAATAAATCAGTAACTATTTTTTTAAGGGATGGAACTTTTTTTGGTAGAAAACTTTTGCATCTTAGCATACGACCTGATGGATGACCTTCTTTACATAAAAAAAAACAACAAATTTGCTAGTGTTGAAGAGGGGAAGGTCAAAATGAGACATTTATGTGAGAAGGTGAGCTAATTAATGTTTCGTAGGACGTTATATATAAGGAATAAATAATTATCTGAATGGGGTATAAAAATATAAAACATGCATATTAAATTTTTCAAATATTTGAAATGTTATGAATCAAGAAAATACAAAATTTAACTGATTTATAACTATAAATTTCAATAATTGGAATTTAATATTTTATACATTTTTTTGGACTAAATTAGAAACCAAATGGCCAGCGACCAAAGTATTATGGACAATAAACTAATAGTTATTAATAACATATATAATCTAGATTTGAATAACCACACATTATATAAAACACCAATTTTAATTTGTAACCGCTGAAAGGATTTTTAAATATAATTATTTGTAGATATACATACAAAAGGCTATTGAAAGCAGTCTTTCCGCGCTAAAGAGTTCTATTTTATCAAATTTTAATTGAAATTATAATTTATTGCAATTAAATTAGATATGTGTAGTTTATTCGAAATTTTGAATATCTTTTTGGTATATTCAACACCAAATTGGTTAAAAATTGGTAAAAAATCAAAATTTTATTTTAAAATGTTACTTTTATTTCAGTGTACTTGACAAATGAGTATATAAAACAATGGGTACAGTTTATTAGCCGTTACTATTATTAGTAGACTTAGTTATATTAGTTAGATTTTACAGTTAAATTTATGTACGTTATTCGTAGTAGTTATTAGAAGATATTTATTAAAGGAAATATTTAAATATTTAAAAATGTAATATTTATGGAAAGTTTATTTTTGAATAAAAAGTAAAATTACTAATTTTGTATTTATTATAATTTAAATAGCCTCTCTCTCAGTCAATTCAGGAAAGTTATAATTTTAAAAAGTTCCTTGAGCTCTTTGGTATTCCAAAGCCCTGGCGATGAGTTCTGGGACTGGAGCTGCAGTTGGCAAATGTGCAGCTTCTGGCAAGAAACCGTTCTCGTCAGCGGTGTATTTGACGGTGTATTCAACAGCGTCTGGTCCGGTGTACGTGAAGAAACCGTTGGCGCGCATACCCTCAGCATCGGTTCCTAAATTAGCCAATTTTCCTTGTTCTTCGGCGAGGATTCCGTTTTCGGTTTCGTACCTAAACAAAAGTCAATTCAATTTATTAATATATCTTTTTGACATTTGAGTGGTAATTTGTTACTTACAAGTAGTGGTAACCATCTACATCGACATTCTTGTTGTCACGGATGATGGCGTAGTTCCTGTTCTCGTATTTACCAGCAGCGGATCCGTGGATGCCGTTACCGTGTCCGAAGTTGTTTCCACCGTTAACAAAGTGTCCTCCTTGGTTACCAGATTGTCCTTGGTTTCCTCCGTGTTGTCCACCATGTTGTCCTCCGTGTTGTCCATTGTATTGACCGTTTCCATTACCGTTTCCGTACTTGTCGAATGTATCTTGGTAGTTGTTGTTTTGGTGCTTGTACTTATCATCTTGATGGTTGTACTTGTTGTCTTGGTGAACGTATTGTCCGGAAGTATCTGGGTGGTATTGTCCATCATTGTTTTTGTACTGTCCGGAGTTGTCTGGGCGGTATTGACCATCGTTGGATGGATTGTATTGCCCGGCGTTGGTATTCTCGAATCTCGAGAATTTGCGGGAACTTTGAGCAGAGCTCACAGCCAAAAGGCAGCCCAAGAAAGCTAAAACAAACTATAAGATATTTATGTAATAATTATTGTTTAATTACAATTAAATATAATACTAACTGTGGTCTTCATAGTGGAACGTTCTGTTGCAGAATGCTATGATGTTATCAAATGCATCAGGTTATTTATACTGCATTTTATTATTCATAATTCCAAATTTGGTGATATTTTCGATAAACTATTCTAAAAATTATTCATGATCTATTCAAAGTTGACGATCCTGCAACCATTGCCTCAACGTTACATAAAAACAACTTAATTTAAATTAAATGTCATTCGAATTCATTAATGGAATACCAAAAAAAAATGAAATTGCTCAATATTGACAGATTATATTGTTTTTCAGTAATTTTATTAATTAAATTTTAGTATCATCATCTTTTCTACCGGAATTAATATGTAATATACACTAATAATTAAAGGTTTAATGTTACTTGAGTTTAAATATTATAGCTGTTTAAAAACTATTATGTAATAATTTCTAATTTTTTATTAGTTAGTTTGTATTTAATATTTCAAATTTTATGCAAATTATAAGTGGTTATAAATTAGTTTATTAAATTTTGTAATCGTAACTTTAAGTAACTTTATTGCAACAGACGAAAAAAATAAACAATTTTCTTCATAACAATAGAATTATTCTAAATAAATTTTGTAGGATGAAAATTATGAAACAATTAATAAATTGTATTGTGAAATACATACATAAATAAAGTTGAAAAAATATAAATCTAATTTTAAATAAATCATAGAGATTATTATAATTTGATGAACAATAATATAGAATTACTGAATTCGCTATTTTATATTGTAACTATCATTTAAATATTATATTAATTTATATTATGTTTCTAGCAACCTTTATATTTAAATATTTTGTTTATATTCATTCCTTGCTTATTTGAAACCATTTGATAAAAACTATATTCAGTATATTAATTTGTTCCACATGAAAAATATTTTTTTTTATGTCGTATAATTTTATTCACAATCTGTTCATTGCGTAAATTTAAGATTGCGGTTGACAATAGATCGATAATCTTTCCCGATGGATACTAATAAATCTATATACAAAATTGCAACGCCAGTTTGTGGTTTCACTGTTGTCGAGTAGACCAATAGCCAGAACATTGATATGTGACTCCAGTCTATCTTGGTATCTACTACTAAATGTTGGTATTGTATCTAAAGAAGTTTTCAATAATAGCAGTTCATATAATTAAATTAAAATGACTTATTTTTTTATATGGTTGGATTAAAATTTTGTATATTTGTTTTCAGATATTAGTTTTTAAAACATTTTTTAGTAGTTAGATAATTGTATCTTAAATAATTTTCAGTCTTATATATTTGTTAGATTTACGTAACTTTTATTTTTGTTAATACTAAATATAATAATTAAATACAAATACAAAACTACATTTTTTTTATAAAATAATATGTATTTATTTATGTATTTTATAAAGTTCCATGAGCTGTTTGGTAACTAACCATCAGGATAAGTTTTGGAACTGAAGCTGCAGTTAATTACGGATAATTTGTACTATATTTTTTATGAATCTGAGTATATAAAATCATGGGTACAAATGATTACCCATTATTAATATTATTATTAGTAGAATAGATACATAATCATTTATATTCACTCAAGTAATGGTTAGAATTTATAATAAAATGTATGTACATTATTCTTCGCAGTTTTTCAGAAGATATTCATTAAAGGAAATACTAGATGGAGTGCCAGGTAATATTTATAAAGAAACAAGATTATTTCGTTGTCAAAATTATGGAAAATTTACTTTTGAATAAAAAAGTAAAACTACTAATTTTGTTTTTATTATAATTTAAATAGCCTCTCTCTCAGTCAATACAGATAAGTTATAATTTACAAAGTGCCTTGAGCCCTTTGGTATTCCAAAGCCCTGGCGATGAGTTCTGGGACTGGAGCTGCAGTTGGCAAATGTTCAGCTTCTGGCAAGAATCCGTTCTCATCAGCGGTGTACTTGACGGTGTATTCAACAGCGTCTGATCCGGTGTAGGTGAAGAATCCGTGGGCGCGCATACCCTCATCATCAGTACCAACGTTGGCCAATTTTCCTTGTTCTTCGGCGAGGATACCATTTTCGGTTTCGTATCTAATTGATAAATAATTAAATATTTTATAATTATCTTTACTTTTGATCCATGATGTGATACTTACAAGTAGTGGTAACCATCTACTTCGACTTTCTTGGTATCACGGATGATGGCGTAGTTCCTGTTATCGTATTTGCCAGCAGCAGATCCATGGAAATCGTTTCCTTGTCCGTGTTTGTTTCCATCATTGTTGGCAAAGTGTCCTCCGTGGTTACCACTGAATTGTCCACCTTGGTTTCCTCCTTGATTACCTCCGTGTTGTCCAGAGTACTGACCGTTTCCATTTCCGTTTCCGTATTTATCAAATTTATCTTGATAGTTGTTGCTTTGGTGCTTGTACTTATCATCCTGATGTTCGTATTTGTTGTCTTGGTGAACGTATTGTCCGGAGTTATCAGGGTGGTATTGTCCATCACTGTTTCTGTATTGTCCAGAGTTGTCAGGACGGTATTGACCATCGTTAGAAGAGCTGTATTGTCCGACGTTGGTGTTCTCAAATCTCGAGAATTTACGGAAACTTTGAGCAGAGCTCACAGCCAAAAGGCAGCCCAAGAAAGCTAAAGCAAACTATAAAATATTTGTATAATTATTACTGTTAATTACAATTAAGTATAATACTAACTGTGGTCTTCATAGTTGAACGTTCTCGTTTAGAATGATCTGATGTTATCAAATCTGGATATTTATACTATATATTTAACATTTACAATTCCGAATTCGGTGATATTTACGCTAACCCATTCCCATTCCCATCCAACTCGTAGACAGAAAAAGCATAATTTAAACTACATATGTCACTCAAATTAATGTAAATTCAAAGCGAATTAAAATGCAACATTTTTTTTAATATTATATAAAATATTTCTGTAAAAGAATGAATGATTTATATTCAACTCTTATTTTATGTACAGATTGCAACAAGTTTAATTACAAATAATTGCATATTCCATTATATTAATTAATTGTTTAATGAGAACTTTGATATTTGACCTTTCGTAATACACTGTGTGTTGTCTCATTGATGACGAATTAATAACCTTAATAAAATATTAATATTAAAGATATGCATAATGGAATGCAGCAAATGTAATTTAAATTTTGATGGAGATTCGAATCGAAAATTTTTAAAGGTTTTTATTTTATATGCAAATTTATTTATATATTATACAAAATAACTTCGATTACTAAATTATTAGACAATAGGATGTAAGATCATATTTCAATATGATTTTTTAAAAAAATGTACAAAATAATTTAACGGAATATTAAGTTTCAATTAATTCTACATAATTTTATCTACTGTTGTATACGAAATTTTGTGTAATAATGTTATATCTAGCTTTGTGGTCCAAAATTAAGCAATAAAAATTCCTAAATAAATTAAATAATATTATTTAATTTATTCAAATCATTATTTTTTTTTGATATATGAAAAACAAATACATAAAGAAATTTCTATTCACCGCAATATTTCCGCAAAAAAAAGTTTTTTTTTTCTTTTTCGATTAATTCTACATATTTATAAGTTTTCGGGCTGCAAATCAATTAGTTTTACTTTTCTTATTATGTTATTATTATTTTATAAATTTTCTATTAAAAAATCAAGGGATTTTATGCTATTATTATTATATATTATATATTATTTCGTTAAAAACTGTTTTATTATCAAAATATAATAAACATTAACAATTATTGTGATAGTGGTATTTATTTATAATCATTCTTATTTATATAACGGAAAAAAAATCTAAATATAAATAAATAATAAAATGGAAATTAGAAACCAAAATAATTGAAAATAAAATAATAATTATATAAACTTAAAGAACTGGTAGATACCTCATTTTCAATAATATTAAAAAAAAATATAAATTAAAAAACCTGTTCGTATCCGAACGTATCCATATCCTTTCGTATCCTCACCAAAATACGACATCCTAATAATCCTCTACACAATCCTCCTAATGATCTCCTTTACTCCAAAACCAAAATAGTCCCTTTCCTCGACCGATACCTTTCCCTATCCTTGAAATTTTAATCCAAACAGTGCAACATAGACTCACTCTCTAAATTCTGTGCACCTCGAAACCAAAATATCCTTCCCAAATTTAAATATCCTACATTATCCCTATTCCAATACCCTCTAATGTCCCTCGATTGATACACACTTGTTCCTATTCCGCTGTTTTTTTCCCTTATTTTTCTGTTTTTCATTTGTATATTATTATTGTAATATTGTTTTTACTCCACAATTAAATTTATGTTCCCGAACGGAAAAACCTCGGTTGATAGCCCTTTGGCCAGCCTATTAATATTTTTTATTTTATGTTAGAGTTTATTTATTTTGAGAGTTGCTATAATTTTTATTATATTTATTCATTTATAGAATGTACTTTTTATTTGTTTTGTATTGATGTCTGGCCAATAAATTATTATCATTATTAATTATTTGATTTCTTTAGAAATTAGATCAACTTTCTGTAAATATAATGAAATTATCTGATAACATTTTGATTAATTGACTATAGCCACATAACATTAAAGCAATAACCAATGTATTTTTATTATAATAACATATTCGATGAATAAACTATAAAACATATGACATTTTGAATTGGAAATTTTAAAACTATTTCTTAAAAAAAAACAAGAATTTATTAATATTGGATAATTTATACTATATTTTTATGAATGATTCAATAATCTGTTATATTCAAATAAGTATATAAAACAATTCAAATACTTTACTCATTAAGTACTTTAATCAATTTTATTCACTGAGATAATACCTAGATTTTACATGGAGCTGGGTAATATTTATAATAAAACAAGATTATTTCGTTGTCAAAATTATGTAAAGTTTACTTTTGAATAGAAGTAATACTACTAATTTTATATTTATTATAATTTAAATAGCCTCTCTTTTCAGTCAATTCAGGTAAGTTTTAATTTACAAAGTGCCATGAGCCCTTTGGTATTCCAAAGCCCTGAGGATGAGTTCTGGGACTGGTGGAGGAGTTGGCAAATGTTGAGCCTCTGGCACGAAACCGTTCTCATCAGCGGTGTACTTGACTGTGTATTCAACAGCGTCTGGTCCAGTGTAGGTGAAGAATCCGTGGGCGCGCATACCCTCATCATCAGTACCAACGTTGGCCAATTTTCCTTGTTCTTCGGCGAGGATTCCGTTTTCGGTTTCGTACCTTTAACAATAGTTAAATTAAGTAAACTTTCCAAGCATTGAGTGATAAATTGTTAACTTACAAGTAGTGGTAACCATCTACATCGACATTCTTGATGTCACGGATGATGGCGTAGTTCCTGTTCTCGTATTTACCAGCAGCGGATCCGTGGATGCCGTTACCATGTTCGAAGTTGTTTCCACCGTTAGCGAAGTGTCCTCCTTGATTACCAGCGTTTTGTCCTCCGTTTTGTCCACCGTGTTGACCTCCGTTTTGTCCACCGTGTTGACCTCCGTGTTGTCCATTGTATTGACCGTTTCCATTACCGTTTCCGTACTTGTTGAATTTATCTTGGTAGTTGTTGTTTTGGTGCTTGTATTTATCATCTAAATGGTTGTACTTGTTGTCTTGATGAACGTATTGTCCGGTGCTATCTGGGTGGTATTGTCCATCGTTGTTCTTGTACTGTCCGGAGTTGTCTGGGCGGTATTGACCATCGTTGGATGGACGGTATTGTCCGACATTCGAGACGAACTTGTTAACCCTGTGGAAGGATTGAGCTGAGCTCACAGCCAAAAGGCCGGCCAATAAAACGAAAACGACCTGCAAAATTTGCAATTGTTATATATAAAAAAAATAATTATTATTAGTTGTATGATTCACTTACTGCGGTCTTCATGTTAGAACACTGTGTTGAGTTGTGATGTGATCTTCGTTTGCGTATCCTAGTATTTATATGAAAATCCGCGTATATTTTACTGCCTCATTAGTGATGACACTCTATACGTTTTTTTTTATGAATAAAGAGAATTTTTATGAATATTTCTATAATTTACGATATATTCACGAACCCACTCCCAATTTTGTTCACCCTTGAACCTATCCGCACAGAATCTCTACAAGATTTACATCGCCTAACCGTGACATCGACAAACGAGAGACATAATAAATTACCTAAAAAAAATCCATTATACATATAAAACAAAAGTGTCTTGAATAATTTTCCACTAATTTTGATATTTTTCATAATTAATGTATTCTTTATATTCACAAAAGACACATACTTGTTTCATTAAAATTAGACATTAAATCAGAATTCAACATTTAGTTAAATCTATAAAATTAACATTTCTAAAACATCTCTTTACATCAGATTGTTTATAATATGTTTATAAATACTATAATTTTCTTAGATATTAAAACATAAATTTGTTTTTAAAGTGTTATTATACACTGTTTATTTTTGTTTATAGTACTTTTTACTAATGACAATATTATTTAAGAGATAATACGATTGTATCGGCTATTGTTTGTTGTGTTGCGTGAAAGACCTTCGGTTTTTGTATCTAAAAGTAAAATAATATTATGGGAATTTAAAAAAATTAGCGAAATGTCAACTTACATCAGAATAATTTTAATGTAGCAATAAATACCGAATCTAGACGAGTCATCAAAAATTTAAATATTTTACTACTTTTATACTACAATATTATGTCTGTAGTATAACAAATTAATATTTAATATTCGGTTTAAACTAAATATTAATTATGCAAACTATTTTTAGTTAATTTTCAAGTTTACTGTTAATAAAATCTGTTTCAATAACAACCCAATGCCACACGGTGACATTTTAATTTAATAGAATTGAATTATCATTATGTTAGGAAAATACGTGTATTTCAGGAAGTAGATACAGAGAAAATGTTAATTCTTCAATTTCTCCACTTTATTTAACACGTGTTTTATATGATTATTCATATACAATCTTTAATAGAATGTATGTTTCCCATCCAACTTTAGTGCTTGAACACTTACATATGCATTTAAAAATTGATGTAAACATAATACATTTTTTACACCAGTCTAGTTAATCATTGTCCATATATAGTTTTATTTTCTATATTTTGTAAAATAATAATGCAATATTTCTAAATTTAATAAACGTTTTAAATACATAAACAAATCTAGGGTTGAAAAATGTATGGTCAATAGTACTTTGTTAATTATTTAAAGAAAATGATTATGTTGTTATTATAAGACTGTTTTAAATATTATTCTTATTTAACAAATCTATTTATTAATTTTCATTTTATTTATTATATTATTATATAATCAAAGGCGGCTTTAGGCATGGTCTTTGATCCGGGGCCTTTATATAATAGTTAGTTCTAGGACCCCAAATAGCACTATTTGGTCCATGAACCCTACTGTTAGCCGAGGGCCTCAAAACACTGATAGTCCAGGTCCTCTAAACCAGTGATTCTCAAACTATTTGGTACGCGATCCCCTTTTGGACATACAATGTTTCTGCGTTCCCCGAAGAATGATACTCCAGGATATCAACCAGGATTAATCAGTCATTAATTTTTTGCGACTTCCCTGGGGTTCGCAACCCACACTTTGAGAACCACTGCTCTAAATAATGTTAGTTGAGGACTCCCAAACAGCAGTGCCTCTTAAATTAAACGTTATGATTTTCTTAGTAAGATCTTAAAGGGCCTCCAAATTAGGTTGCGCCAAGGGCCTCACAAATTCAGGATGCGCTACTACCAAACAGTGTTAACCCTGGACCCCCAAAATAAACTTCTTAGTAAATTAAATTGTAATAAGATATATTTAATTTTCCTTGTTTTAAAAATCGGATTTTAATTAATATACAGTTAATATAGTTACATAATGTACTATCACAATGAGTTTTATTTATTTTATTTTCCATATTTGGTAGAAATAATTAATGTAAAAGTAATTGTGGCCAATTTGATTTTATAATTTTCTATCTTTTTTAGCCCTAATGAAGTAAATTATAATTTTATTTAACATATTTTCATCTAGTGTTGATCATCTTAAGGTGAGCGTCTTTATATCGTAGTAACCTTTTGATAATCGGAATATTTATATATATGAAACACTCCCACTTTAATATTTAAATAATTTATAGCTATTTGATGCAGGATTTGCATTCTTTTAACATTTATAATTTATTTATCTACACCTTGGGCTAATTAAAAATACTATAACATGGATAATTAAAAAAAACATTATTTATTTTACGCAAAATACCATCGACATGAATTAAACTTTACGTAATCTAGCTTTAGTTTATTTAAAGATAGCCTTCCCCGACTTAATTTTATTAAATTAATGAAATGATTTTAAAAATGGATAAAAATGAATACAAAGTTTACGTTTTAAATGTAATTGAGATTTAATAATGGAAATTGCTGAAGGTATAAAAATCCAAAGTATTTTGCAACTAAATGCAAAGTAACTCGCTTTAAATAATTACAATATTTTACCTTTACAAATGTAATTTGCAGGCAATTTTGAAATTGCTCATAATAAGTATAATTACGGAATCCGCGTTTCAAGGAAACTCATTTTTTTGTGACACATAAAGATTATTCAATAAAACATTTTCTTATTTTCCAGGTAAGAAATACGTATAAACATTTATATGTTAATTCTTACTCAATTTGTAATTAGGAATGAGGCGGAACTGTTTAAAACACTTTCGAAAAAATTTCTCTAACAAGTAAAAATATTAATAGTTTTAATTGTAATTAATTTGTATGGGGAAGTTATAATATTTGATTAATGTTATAATTGTTGATTTTTTTTTATAGAAAACATGTATTAAAATATAAAGATTTTCTTTATTCAACCTTCATATCAATTGCATACAAAAAGCACTGAACAGAATATACATACAAGTATTTATAAATATAAGTTACAGTAATGAAAAATACATGAAAAATAAGTAAAATATATAAAAAAAAAGAGTATAGAACACATAGAAGTAGCGACAGAATCTTTGCGGTGTATATTCGTGTATCAAACAGGTCCAGCCATCTTTATTATTCATTATATATATAAAACATAAAAATTATAACATCAATACACATATATATAAAATTCATATGTACAGAATTAAGGTAAATCGATAGAATCGACGAACAAAATATTTATCACGTGGCGTTTCGTATCAAATAACATTTTTCTTAGGGGGATTTACAAGGTAACTAGATGATTAGAATCTTCTGTTTCCTGGCCTTGGGCCATCCTCGGCCGATGGGTGCGCCGCGATCCAAGCCAAAGCCTTCTGGATGGCAGCTGGAATCTCTGGAGCTACGGGCAAATGAGCACCTTGTGGTTGGAAGCCGTTCTCGTCGGCGGTGTATTGGAGGCTGATCGGGGTTCCATCTGGGGAGGTGTAGGAGAATGATCCTTGAGCGGCAGTTCCTGCTTCATTTCCAACAGCCTTCTGGGCTCCTTGTTCCTGGGCCGCAATTCCGTTGGCAGTTTCGTAACTTGAATCAAAGGAATATTATTTTCTTATAAAACAACAAAACAGATATTTTTTAATTTATAAAATGGTGCATGCTTTGTTACCTTGAATCCTCATACATTTCATGCATTTATGTTTTTATATATTAATTTGTGTTGCGTAGATTAAATTAATACATTTACTATATTGTATGTGCAAGTATTTACAAGAAACAGTGTGCATAGTTAATAGATTGATATAGAGATCGAAGTTAAAATAATAGAAAAAAAATACTATTTACATAGTTATATGTCAGTGAGTTAATGAAGATAGAAAGCATTATTTCTCAAGTGAATTATATACAATACATTACTTATATTATTGTTAATTTTTGTGCATTATATAGTGTATTTACAGATTTGTGAAATTAATTAATGTTATTTCAATAAACCGTGTATATAAGTTGCATTTTTTATTTTTTTAAATTATGATTAAATTATTAATATTTATTTACAAACTTTTATTTCTTCGGACTATTAACAAAAAATTTTCTGCTAAATGTTAAGACTTTTACTAGTGCCATTTTGCCATACTTTTTCTTATTAATATTATATAATATATTTCTTTGATTGTTAAGGAAATGTTAGTAGTTTCAACATTTAATTAATAAGAATATTTTAGAAAGAGTTGTAATTTGCGTATGATGGTGATAACATTATTATTGTAAAACGAAGAATACTAATAAATGTATAGTTGGAATTTTCAGTGTTTTGTTTAAGAAAATGTAAGTAATTTTATAATTTAAAATAAAGAAAATTTATATAATTAATACTAGTAGCATCTATAGTTTTTTTTTAAAGAAAATGCAAGTAAATGCATAGAAACTATATTATTGGAAAACAAATTGGAAATAGTTGTATAATTTAGATTGTCAAATATAAATAATAATAAAGTATATATTTACTTCCATTGGTAAGAGCCATCAGGGTTGAGGGTAGAATCCTGCCTGACAATGGCAATTTGCTGTCCAGGTTGTTGGGCTGGAATAGGACGGTATTGTGCCAAAGCACAACCGAACACGGCCAAAAGAACAATCTGCAGAGATGTAAGATAATTTAATAAATTGCACCCCAATCAGGAAAATTTTAATAAACTTTACTAAATTATTCAATAAAGAAACCTTGCTAAGTTTTCCATAATTTGATTCTTTAAAGGTTTCAACTAATTGATTATAAACGCCATCACTTACCATGGAGTTCATGTTGAGTGTTTGAAGAGAAATGTAAGTCACTGCAAGACTGATGATGGACCAGCATACGAACAAGATATTTATATGCATCCATTGAAATTTCCCACCCAATATCATCTTCAATTCGCTCACCGAGTTTAATACCACCAATGTATTATTTAACGCATTTTTACCGTCATCCTCCTCTCTCTTTCTCTCTCATCATTACAATTTCCATCAGTTACCAATCCTCAAATTCTTCTATTATTTTTAATTTCTATTTTCGGCAACTGCTAATCATTCTACAAATCTTTTTGACACACCTCAAAAGAAACTTTATATGCAAAACAAACATTAACACACACATTTTAGGGAAACTGCTAACCCTAAATCATAAATTAATCCATTAGTTTATTAACTAAGCCTAAGGCCAAAACGTATTTTATTATCCATAAACATACGCTACTAAACACAATAAAATTTATTACTAGAAAATAAAAATCAATTGAGAAAATAAATGTAATAAATATTCCAATGCACTTGACAATTATTTTTTTTTTATTTTTATCCCTTTATTTTCCAAATGCCAGTTGAAGAGAATGTGCGGGTTGGTTGGCTTTCGCGTCTGCAATTTCCTCAGTTGCAGATGAAATAAATTATTAAAATTGGAATTGCAAAAGTGGCCGAGCGAAACGAATCATAATTACTAATGGGCAAACATGCATACATACTTACATGCGTGGTACGCGATAATTAGAAGTGTTTGTCACCTCAATTTGTTATTCTCTTGTTTATTTCCTTCATTAATGACAATATAAAAACAATTAGTTGTAAACGCTTAGAAACATCTGCAAATAAACTTGAAAATTTTTCTGATTGTTTTAATTTATCGAAAAATTTGCATTGACATTAAGTGTATGTTAGTGATAAATTATTTAATAACTTCATTATTAAAGGAAATATCTGCATATTTGCATTATTTATACATGTAATTGTTAATTTATTTATTTTTATATGCATTAAGCAATATATTTGTGGTGTTTACACGTAATAGGAAGAATAATATAATAAATATTTTAGCGAAATGTATACATTTTCAAAACTGATTTTCCCTTTACATTAAGACCAATGGCTTAATAACACTTCTGATACAATTATATCTCACATAGTGCGTCTTCGATCAGTGCGGATTCACTATAGCGCGGTTAGAGAACTTTCATTTCGATTTGTATAAAATAATTGAACAAAATCAAAATAAAGTCTACAAAATTAGTACACAAAATTCTATACATACTTTATCATATTTCCTATATATTTGGTTTCTCGATTAGTCCGGCGAGGTATGAAAGAAGCAACAACATTTTTTAAAGAAATATTGAAAATATTCAAATTAATAATTTGATATATTTATTCAATTGTGTGCAAAAAACTTAATATTTCTTAAATTTTCAAGAAATAAGTTAGAATTAAAACATAATTAATATTTTACATGTAAAAATTCTTTCCTGAAAAAATAAAGCTATCAAATTTTATTAAGAAATATATCGATTTGATGAATATCCCCATTTTTTCAATCAATAAAATATTGATTTTCAAAAATAACAAATTGTCATTTTTCTATTTCACATATAAGCATGTCATCGAGTTGCGATTTGATCTTTACCTGGAAACAAAATGCGCAAATCTATTATGTTAAACAGAATTTTTATGTGCATCTTCAGTGTTGGAGTTCTGATCTTTGCAGATGACCCGGAAGTTAAATGCGATTCATCAAATGTTCACGAGATGGCCGATCGGCGAGTTTAGGTTTATCATCAGGATTCCAATACAATCCTTTGGTTACGTAACAATAAATACTTTTTCGTGTACAAGTTAAAATTACGCTAACGAACTGCATGAAGGCGTATGCGCAATTTTCTCGTGCAAGTGGGTAGCCTTTAGACCAGAGGTCGGAAGCCAAAACAATAACTTGGTCTACTAACTATGGAGAAACGCAAAAACTTCACTGCTGTGATTCATTTTATCTGTAGTATCGATTCTAATCTAATTTATTGTTAACCTCTTTTCAATGGAAAATAGTGCATATAAAATCTGTTTGTTCTTACTTCAATAGCCTATTTATTTACATGCAATCAATTTTTATGAATGGAATATTAAATAAGGTTAGGAAAAAGTGTATATTATTACTATAAATTTTAACTTTCATCTATTTAATTACATATAGACATTTTCACAATGAGTACAAAATAATTAGGAAAAAATAATTACAAATATACAGCAATTACAGCAATACCTCGCATAGTCCGTTTTCACTATAGTCCGGTTTGAAAATTTCAATTTTTGAGCAAAATTAAAGTAAGTTCCAAAAAAATTATACATAAATTACTTATTTTTTCCTCTATACAATCAAGCTTATTATTGTATGTATTTAGTTTCTCGTTTAGTTCGGTTTCAAACAGTCTGGGCTATGGACGGAAACGATTACCCGCACTATGCGAGGTATTGTTGAATATGCATTAAATTTATCTAATCAGTGAATATTTAACCAGGTAATTATAAATGGAAATAACCTTTCTATTTCCACGATTTACATAACTAATTATTAAAATATTTAACCCAAATATTTATTTTGAAATATTTGAAGAAATTGCTATTTTATTTAGAAATAAAAACGATATTAATTTTTTTTAGTACTATATTTAATCAATCAATTTAAATATGAATTGGAATTGGAATAGAAATTAATTATATTTTTATTTATGAATAACTCATACTTTTATAATATTAAAATTCTTAAACTTATAATAAGATATTGTCCATAGTTTCGTTTGTGCATTTGAGAAAGAAAGTAAATAACAGTGGATAGAGGTTACAACCTTCTTGGTAAAATAATAAGCGAGAGCCTCAAGTCCTCGTTCACTTAAAAATGCATCTTAACGATCGACATTGCAAACTAATCACATTTATTTGTTTCGTCACAATATACTTATAAGATTCAATTATATAAAATTGATTTCGTAATTTATTGGTCGTTAACAATTGATACATCTCACAAATCAATATCAAATTATATAAGTTTTTCCCCAATGGCATCAATTAATAGTTCGCACGCTAAGAATTAAATCCTTCAATTTATTTCATCAATAAAATTAAACGATACGATAGTTATCATTTGTGATTTTCACCTTTCCGATGATTTCTCGCATTAACCATAAATAATCTTCAATGAATAGCTTACGTAATACACTCGATAAGGACTCGAAATGTTAGAGACCAGTTGACAATGATAAATGATATGTGGGTGATTCCCTATTTTTTTTTATTTTTCAGTGAAAATGAATTGGAGAATTGCAACATCGCATCGATTTCATCATCGATTTATGAAAGGTGGGAGGAATATTTGTAATTAAATGTTTCGGGCACATTCAAGTAATTTTTCTCTTTCTCTCTTATCGTTCTTCGTGTAAATTATTTTATTGAGGATAATACTGTGCATTTGACGAAAATGACGTTAGGTAACCAACGAACGTAAAAGTTGGTATAGGTCAAATTGTTTATGTAAGTGCGGGCGCTTTGATATTCCGACGATCGCTTCACTTCCGAAGAAGTAATGATTGGTGTGGTTGTAAGTGGAAAAGCCCCGACTTGTGTTTTTGATTTGGCGACATGATTTGTAGACCGCACCCCGCGAGATGGGTGGAATCTTGCACCGCGTGCGAATAACTCTACATAATTTATGCCTGAACCGTTCGATTTCGCAATAATTCTATTATGGAATGATCTCACATGAATGCCATTTGAACTTTATGGTTTATTCTCGTTACCGCAAATTGACCGTCAATGAAGAAGAGTCCAATCATTGATAAAACAAAGAAAAATGTTTATTCCTAATTAAAAGAAATTTAAAAATTAAAGTAAATACTGCAAAATTTCTGTGAAAGCAATGTTTCATAATTTTAAGCCAAAACTAAACAAAGACGTTTATTGTCCATATAATTTTAAATGCGTATTGTGCGTTAATTACCGAGCATCTTGTATAAGGTAACTTGTTTAAGAAATAAGGTCATGCGTATCAAAAGTTCGCACGATCTTTTTCGTTAGTAATTGGAAGCCATAAATTTTGATCATAATGAAACAAAATTGACAGCTTTATTTGAAAATATAGCTAATTTCGTGTATAATACGCACAATTTGTAATTATTTTATTCAGTATAAGTGTTACACATCTTTGACAGTTAATGTTAATTTTAGATTATAAATGTCTCATAAAAAGGCGAAATATATATTTGCTTTGAATGAAAATCAGAGTAATTATATAAGATTTTACCGAAGTCATTAATAATTATTTATATAAGAATAATTCAGAATCGTGTGCACATCCTAACATTCATATTCTACCTTACATTTTTTTTGACAATTGTATTATGCCTGTATTATAGGAATATATACTAGATATTTAAAGTCATATTATAATATTTACTATTTCAATTGAAAAAAATAAAGAAAAAAATAGTTTTATTAATGTTTTAATTAAATAATAATACATTTTAAAAAATTGGTACACAAAATTATTATTTTAAACATAATTGATCATTTTTTACCCTTTATCCAGACAAGTTTCTTTTGTGCTCTTTATTTTTATGTAGGTTATTAGCAGAACTGCACTATTCCATTTATTGATTATTTTATAACTTTCAATTTATGAAGTAAATTAAATAATTAGACATATGTTTCCGATAAAATACAATTGTTCATTCTTTCCAATAGAGTAATTTATCACATACTTAGCTTAAGTTCACAAGCAGGAAATCATGATTCATGCCATAAAACACGTTGGGAATTTCAAGAAACACGTCACGAGAAATATTTCCAGACACTTAATCAACAATTGAAGATGCATAAAAAATGCAAGATGCGCTTTCTTTGATCTCATAAAAAATAAGTTATATAAGAAAAGCTGTCTAAAATTATTTATAGAATTAGATTAATTTATTTTATGAATTATTTTAATGCTAATAAAATTAATATTTATTAAACGAATTGTATAAATAAATCTAATATTACAAAAACAATAATTTTAAATAATTGATTACAACTAAACAAAGAAAATCTTAACTTCTGTGTTTTTTATATTTTTACTACTAGTGAGTTTGAATGTAGTTTAAATTATAGGTTGATGGCTATTGTTCTTCAAGTTTCACATGTTTCTGTTATTAATATTTGAAAAATCTTTAATGTCATGTTCGTTCCTAACCCAATATTTTAACAATATGGAAACAAAGTAAATTGTTCTTCTATATAATAACTGTACGTATTATTTCATTATTATTTCAAGTAAAGCAGAGTTTTCCAAACTGTAGACTGCAACCCGTAGGAAACAAGATTTTTTATTGTGAAATTATACTTTATTTTTGTATACAAAGAATGAACTTTTATCAATTATAAATTTTCCATTTTGTCCTTTTGCTACCTTTCTGGCAACTTCCTGATTCAGTGCTCATAGAACTTCTGGTTCTTATAAGCAAAAAACTGAACCAAGTCCGATTTCAGGTCATCATAATTAGTGAAAGTTTTACCATTCAAAGACTTTTGCAAACTTCAAAATAAATGGTATTCTAATGGTGCAAGGTCAAGGCTATATGGTATATGGGCGATGCGACATTACTTTCCAATCAAGATCGAATATTTTTTGCACGAGTTACCAAAGATATGTTAGGATTTGAATTGTTTTAGTTGAATACAATATGCCAATTCTGACCATTTTTTCTTTGATGATTCCTTCAGTTTCATTAGTTGTTGACACTAAATATCTGAATTGATCATTTAATTCTTTGGATATAGCTCGAAATACACAACACCTTTTTAATCCCACCAAATGATAGCGTGAACTATTTTGACAAAATTTAGCTTTCAATGTGGTTTATGCTGGTTAATCACTCTTCTATCATTGTTGATGTATATTTTTTAAATGACAATAGGAAAAAATCATAACATTGAAGTTCTTCAAAACAACGATTTTAAATAATTATTGACAAAGTTAAAGAGTTATGAAAATTAGAAGATACATGACATTTGAAAACCATTGAATTAAAGCATTTAATATGAATATTGAGAAAATGTAAAGTTTTCTTAACTAATAAACAACAGCGAACGATAAATATGTTGTTTAATCCAGGCAAAGTTGTGCAATTGTATTATGCAATAGTAACGTGGTAATAATAAGTAATAAATATATTTGAATAATTAGTAATTATAAGATGGTAAGAAGGAAAGAACAATAAAATTGTATAAGAACGCCAGTTGGCGAGATTAAATGCCTCAGATGCGCACAGATTATGCAATATATCAAACGATATAAGATGTACCGTCTCCCTTTTACTCGTATTGGCATTTGGAAACGAGCGAAAAAAAATCCAATATTATTATTACTAAATAAAGTAAATGGGTAATTGACAATGTGGTTCGCTCATTTGCATACGCGACGGTGTTTAATTTGCATTCAAATACGCTCCAGGAGAGGATTATTGAATCCGCTTCATAATTACTATTCAATTCATTAAGATTCCTTCTCTTTACTAGCTAACACTATTCCAGATGGTTTTCCTATTGCCTTGTAAATATCGATCAAACGAATAATCCTCATGTTTGTTTCGTACCAAAAACAACTCAATGATTTTATTATTGCATTGTTGCATTCTTTCAATTTATGTATGTGTGTGTATCATTGTTCTTGCTTTTGAGTGATGACGAGGAAGAAGGTGCCGAGATGTCCTTCACGTACAGAAGATCAAATGCTGCCCCAGAGAAATACATACAATTTAGTGGTATTTAAAGTCGTGCAGGAATGATTATTAAAAAAAGTGCATAATCGCCGTTTATTGCTCGCAGCGAAAAACGTCTGAGAGATCTTCGTGTGCATCGCAAATTGCAAACGGAGGCAATTAAAACGGACTTTGCCGAAATGCATTCAATCGTCGAGTTATTTTTATATCCTGCACACCTACAACCAACCGCAGATGGCATTTCAATATGAAAATGCAAACTTTCAAACTGAGAAATTGCTTCCATAAATCTGATCAGATGAATCATAAAAATTCTATTTACTAGTTAATACCATTCATTTATTAATAAAATATTATAAAGAGATACTATTGAGTTTCCCATCTACTAGAGAATTAGACCTCCATAAATATATTTTAATAAAACAAAACTTAATTAATTAGCGAGTTTCATTTCTTTTACAATATATAAATAACTGAATTCGACGAAGCTCAAATTGAAATTTTCTAACAATTACATATAAAAAATACATAAATAGTAATATTTATTGCAACAACCATAATACAAACTTAACAAAATAACATAATAAAAATAAAACTAAATTGAATTGTAGCAAATGACCCAAAAAATAATTATAAAATAAAAAAAATATAATCATTATTAAACAAGAATTTAAGAAATATTTAAATGTCCAATAAATTCTCTTTATTTCAAACAATTATAATATATTCATTTTAACATATTTATTGATCAAATAATATGACCTATTGATTTTTTTTGGTCCATCAAACAATTATTTAATTTAAATTTCGTTTTCATTTGAATTGATGTTTCTTCTAGAATCCTCAGACCAACCCAAACAGTTCAAGGACTTCAGTAAACTTTCCGACTAGTTCCGGTACAACCTAATCATTTTCTACGACACAATTTTTATTATGAAATTCTTCAAAATAATTGTAAATATGTGTAAAAAAAAAGTTATATGAGAACAATTTGCAAACAATAATAAGACAGAAGCAGATGATCTTCTTTTATTTGTAGTTTCATTATTATTGTATCAAAATGTTTGTTTTTATGTAACTATTACAATAAAATTTATTATAATTTTTATTAAACTATAATAATTTTATACTAAATTATGTAAGTCTAGATAACTTAATATTGAATTATTTTTATTTTATTCGACTTTCAGTTAGATTTATCTTCGTATTGATTTTTTTTTTCGATTATTAGTAATTATCATTAAGAAATATGCCATTCTCTAACAGATGGCGATCTAAACTTATATTTATTGTATGCAACAATACAAACAACAAACCGACAATCTATTATATAATTTAAAAAAATAATCAGGTTTTGTTAAGTGTGACATCTTCTAATGAATAGAAACACTAATTCTGAGATTTAAGATTATAGTAGTTAACAAAATACTCACACAATTAAATTATTTAATCCAATATTGTTATTCTTTTACATTTATAACATAGTTCTGATCCATTTAGACTAGACCGCAAACATTAAAAAAAATAGTAATATTTGTTGTAACAATAAATTACCAAAATATAAACTCAATACAATAATATAATAGAAATTAAATTAAACTGCTGCTAGGGGCTATTGCCCTTAAAATATTATTTTATTAAGAAAATGTATGTTGGTTTTATTAATGTTATATTTAATCTACGCTATACATAACAAGAGACGTAAATATGAAGACTATAAACTGAGATATATTAATTTAATACGAAGTGGGTATTAATTGATAAATTTATGTCACATTTATATGTCTCAAAACACGCACAGTGCGGATGCAACATTACATGAGAAACATGAAAATCTATGCAAATTATTTGATTTTATCCAAAGGATAAATTCAGATAAAATAAAATACTTTGATCATATTTCAAATTAGTATTCATTATTCGCATTGGATCAATATGGTAATTATGCCATAACTATGTAAATCTTCATAAATTAAGCGTATAATCCACGTCGAATTATTGCGTGATCACTTGTTTGTAATCCCTCGCTTAAAGCTAAGCATTGAGACTTCCTATGTTTATTCAATAGAAAATATTTTAACTACTTAAGTATTCATAAATTACAAGAATATCTATTTATAGTAAATATTTAGATTTTAACAAAACCATAAAAGCAACATTAAATTTCACTTCTATTGCTTCTTCGTGAATAAAACCACCAAAAATCAAGATTCTATCACGCTAACTCAAATGTCACGACGCTTATATAAACAAGTTTGCAACATGTGTTCTATTGGATTTCATGTAATTTGCATTACATTAATTATTTCCAAATTCGAAGCGACGTTGTTCTACAACATAGACAGACAAAACAGAGATACCTGAAACATCTCTTTTGCGGAACGTTTTTTGACTCGATGGTAAAGATCAAATGCGGCGAATAGCACGACTCTCCTGCCTTTTTATATAATTCCCATCCCATCCGCAACATTCACGAACCGTCCGCCACTCCTTGAGCATTTTTCATTGACCTAAACAGTTTGTTTAAGATGATAATAAATTATTTACATATAAAACTTCGACATTTTACATGCACACGTTTTTTTTCTACGCTTCGCGGAATGAAGGAAAAAAATAATCTACACCTTCGGATTCTTGCATAAAAATAACGTTTATTTAGTTTTCATTTAAATTAAATTAAGAGAAAAAAATATAGAAATTTTTGTAATTAATAAATAATCAATTAGGTAGCAAATAAACATAAAGAAAGTTATTTGAATATCATTAATAAAATGTTGTATGAGTATTTGTATTATGTTAGTTTCTATCTACGAAACAATTTATTTTTCCCAGTTTAAGAAATATCCCTGAGGTACATTGCTTAACTCTTGTAAAAATCTATAAAATAAAAAATATATAGACACGCAACGTTTAATTAATTAAATTAAAGCGTTTATTTGTGTGTAAATTCCAATCGATTTTTTGTACACTTTTACTTTCAATATTTCCCAATGTCCAAATAAATTGGATAATTTAATAATAGAAAACATAAGTATTGAGTGTAAACAAAATTGTGTAAAAAAAATAATTCGTGTTTCTTTCATTACATTGTTTTAGTGCGGATTGTTTTAGTATATTTGATTCTTTTCAAAAGTAATTAACTTTTCTTCTGCGAATTGCTCGTAAAATCTGACCCCCCGTTTTTACATGTGGCAACATTCTAAACGTTTCTAAATGTCACAGAGGCCATGGATGGTGCCGATGATCATCATGATGTGGTCTTCTCGCTCTTTGTTACGCACGCTTATGTAACGTCGTACATTCCAATAGATTTTTTCCCAAGATATCGGAGCTTCTCGAACAACGGAGAACTCAACGATGGAATAAATCCAGTTCATTTTTTTTTTATTTGTTTGTTTATTTGTTTCTTCTTCGATCCGCAATGCCAAACCGTTCATTATATACTCGATAATTAATGGCATTATTGTTATTTGTTACATGTGCACTTTTCATATTCAATTTTAATATAAATCTATTAGTTTAAACTACTTCATGTGCGCAATCCATACAATTGCTGACCAATTAAATAAACATTATGTCTGCATATTTTAATTCCATCTCAGAAAATCTATGTAATTCTCGATAATAATATATGTAAACTAAATAAATCATAGACTTTTAATCTAAGATCTAATGATCATATTAATTATCATATCATCTATCAAGGTTATGTAATTAAACTCTATATTTAGAAATAACTTATTAATTTATAAAAACTAATTACTTTATAGTAATACTATAAAGTAATTAAAGCTACAAGTGAAAACAATTTAAATTTTTTACTAATTTACACTTAATCATTGATAATTACGTTATAAATCATACACAAATATAAATATCTCAAATTAATATTTTTATTATGGATGTTTGACGTTCATTTTCAAATGTTACTACTTCTGCTGTTACTACTGCTGCTACTAATACTGCCACCACTGCTGCTTCTATATTACTACTGCTAGTACTAGTTCTACTGCTACTATTACGACTTTTGCTACAATTTATGCTACTACTGTTACCACTACTGCAACTACTTAATTATAAAAGATACATTTTACAAGATACAGTGTTTTAAAAATTACTCTAATAACTACAAAAATTTAAATTAACTATTTATATCTTAATATCTAAACCAGCGTTTTCCAAACTGTGAGGCGCACCTGCCTAGGGAATCGCGGACTTGTCTAAGGGAAGGCGCGATTATTAGTTACAGTGAACAATTTTCGAAATGTCTGCTAAAGTTTTATCTATTTTATGAAATTAAGAGGCGCCAAATATTTAAATATTTTTAAGGGAGGCTTAGTAATATCAAGTTTAAAAACCACTGATCTAAACCATCCTAGATCATCTAAACCTATAAACTACTTAGATTTGTACTACTACTAATAGTGTTACCAATTCTGTTATTACTGATATTCTAGTTAGATTATTTACAATATATTTCGATTTTTTTTATTAGAAAAAATTTACTTTGTTGTATAATTGAGTTTACAATGAAATAGTATTTTAAATGAATTGAGAAACATTTTCGAACTTACACGTTTCTTACGTAGGTGCATTTAATGCTATTGTTAATTAGAAATTTCAACAGAAACGATAAAAGTAAATGTCTATTTTAATAGCAAAATTCTCAAATTTTTGGATTTCCGCCTAACGCAATTTATAAATATTAATACAATATATATGAATAAATGGAATCGACTTAGTGAATAACAACGTATGTAAATTCAATAAGATAAATAGTGTATTACAAGGTGTACATTGCATAAAAGTTAAATCTTTCGGGGGAAGATCTTCGGTGTATGTGTGTATATATAAGGTAGGGAAGGTAGTTGAGTATCATATTGAATCACGAGTGCAGTGAATTACCATCATGAAAGTAGCAGTAAGTACAAATTGCATTATTCCATTCATAGTTCTACATTGGAATACGTTTTGCTCCAGATCGTCGCATTCTCTTTGTTGGCAGTCGCCTTCGCCGCCGATCAGATCCCGATCCTGGCGCAGGATTCGCAGGTGGATTTCGATGGGACGTTCCAGCATTCGTACGAAACGGGGAACGGCATTAGGGCTCAGGAGCAAGGCGTGATTAAGAACGCTGGAAACAAAGATGCGGAAACCGCCGAGGTTCAAGGATCTTATCAGTACACGGCTCCGGATGGCACTCCCATTAATCTGCAGTACATTTCCAACGAGAATGGTTTCCAACCGCAGGGTGCCCATCTCCCAGTTGCTCCCACACCGCCTCCAATTCCATCAGCCATCCTCAAAGCTTTGGACTGGATCGCAGCTCATCCGCAACCGCAGCAGAAATTGTAAAATAGACTGTCCACGTTTTTATTTTCGTTTTTGAATATTTGCCACCAATCATTGTTTTCTCACTGTTTTAACTGTATGCATGTTTGGGACACACTTTTATTGTTTAAGAACACATACACATATGCTCTAGTGTTGTGCCATTGTTTAATCATTAAATATATATAATTTTTATTATAAAACACAATGAATTTATATAATTATTATTATTCAATCCTTCTTCTATGAGTTCTCTTTCTACAATACTAAGTATTTTCATCAATAAAGCATATAACATCAAGAGAAAAATAAAAATATAAACAGAAAAATTAGATAATATAATAAAATGTATTGTAAAATATACATATTTTGGGCAGAAGTGATTTTTTTTTAAATAATTATTGTAAGAAAAATGTTTAGTTTTCTTTTTTTGTAGTAATAAAGAATATTATACATATTTCATATATTTACATACAGAAACCTTTTATTTTTATTAATTTACCAGTAGTAACCATTTAATCTTCATGATATTTTCTAATTGTTGCGAATAGATTTCTATGTATTGTAATTAGTAATCAATCCGGGTTACTTTTCTCATAAATAATAATAACATTCATTTCAATAATTAAACATACATATAAATATAGAAAATTACGCTAAAAATATTAATAAAATAAATAAATATTTTAATAGAATAAACCGACCAATATATAAGTATTCTTCAAATCAGTTAATAAAAAACGTGAACTTATTAAAAAAATAGAACAACAAATGTGTCAATAAATTAGTTAGTATGTGTCGTATAAGAGATTAAAATGAATTAGATTATGGTTTAGTCTGGTTCCAATTAATCTTTCTTGTGTGAGTCCTTGACGACAAGAGTCCCTGAATAAAAGCGAGTTTGTTGTAGAAGTCCCAAAAAATTCGAAGTATAAATAGAAGTCGCAGATCGGTAAGAGGCATACTAAATCTCAAGTTCGATAAAGTAGCATCAAAAATGAAAGTAGCAGTAAGTGGCATCATCAAGTATTCTGCAATTTCAAATATTAATGTAAATACTTTATTTAAATTAGATTGTAGCCTTCGCTTTCCTGGCCGTCGCCTTCGCCGCCCAATCCGATGAGCAAGCTCCAATCGTCTCCCAAGACTCTGAAGTCAACTTTGATGGATCTTACCATCACTCTTATGAGACCGGAAACGGAATCTCCGCCCAAGAACAAGGTGTGTTGAAGAACGCCGGAAGCAAGGATGGTGAAGCCGAAGAAGTCCAAGGATCTTACCAATACACCGCTCCAGATGGTACTCCAGTTAAGGTACAATACGTCGCCAACGAATTCGGTTTCCAACCACAAGGAGACCATCTTCCAGTTGCCCCAACTCCACCACCAGTACCAGCTGCCATCCTCAGGGCTTTGGAATACATCCGTACCCACCCACAAGAACCAGAAAAGAAATTCTAAGAAGACTGCCATATATGCTCCGATTTTGGATACATAACTATTTTGAAACTACACTCGTTCATTTTATAAATGCCGTGCCATTATTAGCATATTATTGTTAATTTGCAATAAATATTCTTTTTACAACAACCTATCTATATTTACTTTAATTACCAAATTAATAATTTCCTTCTAATAAAAAATACATAAAGCAATAATAATCAGCAATATTATAACAATTTTTACAAATAGTTAGTATAACCAATGATTACAATTATTTATTACGTTAATCTATATTTTGATAATTGCATACATTAGGTAATTATAATATAATGAGTTAATTAGAATGATTTTAGTAGTTCGTTCTTTACATTTTTTTATCAAATTTCTTCAATTATAAAATTCTGCTTTTGCATATCAAACTTTTCATAATTGGATTTTAATTTGACATTTCCTTGGATAAAAATTCTTCTAATGTGCAATTAATTTTACTAACATTAATTGTGCTCATTAAATTCTTTCAATGTTTATGAAATTTCTTCTAAAATTCATTTCAAGATATAAATTAAATACTTGTATACAATGGAACCTCGAGTTTAATTCGTTCCAAAATTTCCGGATTTTTACTCGTATAGTGAAACATATTCAAAAATGCACATAATATATGTACACAAGTTTTAAAAATGATGTAGCATGTGCGAAATCCGGGACTTCTCTTCTCATCGTCACTCGTTATGCGAAACGTCGCTCGTTAAGCGAGTCATTTTTTTTACAATTAATTATGATCTTTCCACTGTACTTATAAATAAAATCTGATTGTGTTAAAATTTAAAAATTGTTTTATTTATATAAAAAAATGGCACAATATGTACATAATGGAAGAGTGTAGTGGATTCAAATTAGTTCACAGATATCACATTTCTTAGAATTTCCTGGTTGGTTCTTGTGGTTGAGGATGGGTGCGGATCCATTCCAGAGCCTTGAGGATGGCAGCTGGTACTGGTGGTGGGGTTGGGCCGACCGGCAGAAGATCTCCTTGTGGTTGGAAACCGAACTCGTTGGCAACGTATTGGATCTTGACTGGGGTACCATCTGGAGCGGTGTATTGGTAAGATCCTTGGACTTCCTCGGATTCACCATCCTTGCTTCCGGCGTTCTTCAAGACACCTTGTTCTTGGGCGGCAATTCCGTTGCTGGTTTGGTAATCGTACTTGTAGGAGCCATCTGGGTTGATTTCGGCATTTTGGGAAAGGATTGTAGCCTGCTCGTCGGATTGAGCGGCGAAGGCAACAGCCAAGAAAGCGAACGCAACAATCTGAATGAGAGAGAAAAAATATTGATAATTCGAATAAATTTGTAGTTTATGTTAAGAAATAGCTGTACTTACAAGAACCTTCATGTTGATTAGTCTTCACCGGATTGTGCAAATCGAATGATGATCCCACTTACTTCTCTCACACTATTTATACCCGATTCCAACCGAAAGTTTTTCCACATAGCTTTCATAATATTTAATAATTCATTTTTGTATACATATATAGGAGATTATGAATATATCAGAAATTACTTTTAGAAATATAAAAATTACTTAATCATCAATTAAGAAAAATATCCTCTTTACCTATTTATAATACGATTACAAATTTATTTAAACCTAAAACAAAGAACAAAAGAAACCAAAAAATGTACTATTAAAAAACATAAGTACACATTTTTAATATCATAATATGGACCAGCGACCTAAATTTGTTTACCTTTTTATATCTATTTTTGGTTGTATTGTTTATTTAATTGTATATTTATTGCAACAAATATTGTTATTATTATTTTAAGAAATTGAAAACATGTAATATAAAAAACAATATAATAATAAATTTTGTAGCTATTTAACAGATTGTTTTTTGTTAAATTTATACTTATTTGTATTCAATATAGTAATTGAAAAAATAAATAAAAACTAGACTAAAGTTTCATTCAAAACAATTTAGATTTTTTTTATTCATTTGATAATTGACAAACAACATTTATTGATAGATATATTAATTATTGATATATTTTTCATATTCATTTAGATATTAATATTTTTGAAAATATTAATATATATTTTTGTATATTTTTTAATCTCATGCTTAATCAACATTGATGATCGTTATATAAAGTACCGTTATAACATTTTACAAATGAGACACGTTTTTATTTACATATTTTCCATTTCTTGCAAAAAAACGTGAAGTTTGTATCAAATTTCTACCGAAAACCCATCTTCTCAGATTTTACTTTTTACATAAGATTTTTTTTCTTATAATAAAATAAGTTGAATAACCCTATTAAAAAAAATACCAGACAAAAATGTTAATAAGGTAACATTTACATATATTCCAAAACTGGAAACTATGCGGATGTGAAACATTATTGAACAAATTTAATTTGATTGTTATTATATTATTTATTATATTTGCTACTAAGCAGATCGAAAATATGTAGTAATTTCTTTTTTAATAATTAATAACAATTATATTTGCATTTAACAATGAATTAAATTTGATTATTTATATTTTTATTTGGGGTTAAATAGAGCAACGGTTAGCATGTTATGAGCAAGGGTTCAATCTCAATTATGTTAGACCCCTTGTAAGCTTTCTCTATTATCAATGAATAGTCACATGAAGATCATTTAGACATCCAACAAAGTCGATGGATACATTGACAGTGTTAACACTAGAAAGGCAGTAGATACAAACAGTACTTTTCTCTAAAAAAAAACCTCTCTAGCGGAAACAGCGTCGCATTAAAATACAAATTTGTAAAGACTGGTGAAACTTCCATTGGGAAAGTTTACCAAAAAACTAAAATAAAATTTCAAACAAAAAAAAATAGTAAAAAATTGGTAAATGAAAACATAATCATTAATTAACAAAAAATATGTCTATTTATTATATCTAATGGCACATGTACAGAATGCATGAATGATTTTTCAAATGATCAAACGATTAAATTTAGAATTTCTTTTCTTCCGGTTGTGGATGGGCACGAATGTATTCCAAAGCCTTGAGGATTGCGGCTGGTACAGGTGGTGGAGTTGGCAAATGGTCACCCTTTGGTTGGTATCCCAATTCGTTGGCTACATACTCGATTTTGATTGGTTTACCATCAGTGGCAGTGTATTGGTAAGAGCCCTTAACTTCGAAAGCTTCCGTATCCTTGTTTCCTGCGTTTTTCAACACACCGCTTTCCTGTGCAGAGATTCCGTTTCCAGTTTCGTAATCATATTTGTAGGATCCATCGGCATTGATTTCGTAATTCTGGGTGATGATTTTGGCTTCTTCGTCGGATTTGACTGCACAGGCAACGGCCACAAAAGCGAGGACGACAATCTGTAGAATAAAGAAATAACATTAATTAGCACTTAATTAGCATTTAGAATACGATTCACTTACGAAAGATTTCATGTTGATGATTGTACACTGGATTCTGTAAATCGAATGATGATTTAGCATAATCGTGTCTTAGTATTTATACCCATACGAATCCGAAAGTTTTTCGGAATAACTTTCATCACAATTAATAATTCAGATTTTTTTTATAAGAAAAGAAATTATAATAGTACTATAATACATTTATATATATTGTTTTTATAGTTACATAAAAGTAATCATTGTATAATAATAAACTATTCTTCAACAACGTTTTAATCAGTTTATTAGTTTTTTTTATATCTTTACTTATTTAACACTCATTTTCAAGTTATTTTTTAATATAATATTCATTGAAATTACTTAACATTTGATTAGTATAAATCATTGGCCTTTTGCAATGCAATAACTGTTTCAATTATTATGTAATGATGATTTAAGTATTACCTGTTCAAGTATTTCTCAACCTAATAAAGTATTTTCTTTAATTTTTTAGAAAACGTTTCATGCCTTGACATTTTTGGTGGTAAATATTGTTAATTAACATTTACAATAATAATATAACAAATCAATATACATACAATATACAAATATCTCGTTAGTATAATCCAATTTATATAACTACTTCTGAATATGTCTATTACAATCATTACTTTTAGATTACGTACTTCTATTTACTAGATTAGTTTATTCTATTAAGATCTCTATTTGAGTTTCTATTATTTTGTTATTTTTTCCTAATTTAACTATAAATACACACAGGTCTGAAAAATAGTTTTTTTTAATTACTAAACTACAACAATACCTCTCATAGTGTGATTTCGATCAATGCAGTTTCACTATAGTACGGTTTGAAAATTTCAAAGCAAACTAAATTTTACTTGAATAAAATAAAAATATAATCTAAAAAAATAGTACACAACATTATTTTTATATATAGCCGAATGATCAAGTCGCCCTACCCACGTGCAAGTGGTCACTGGTTCAAATCCTGGTCAAGCCAGGCCCTTTGTAAGCAATAGGTCCATCGTTCATCACAGATGGACAGTGAAATTAATGCATATGGACCTTTAGCCAAGTCGATGGACAATGAAAGAATTAAGGATAGCAGCAGATTCACAGTCAAAGGAAATAGTGGAATTGCAGAGCATCAATATACTACTGAAGTTAACCTACAAGACGACAGCCAAATTAAAAATCATCATAATCGTAACTATTACTCAATTTTCACATTGATGAAGAGATTCTAAATAAAATCACACGACATAAAAAAAATATATTTATTTGTTTTAATGCTATTTATTTAAAGTTCTCAATTGTTCAGTTTCAAACCGATAATGGGAGGTATTGTTGTATAACTTACTACAAAAGTTCAAAGTATACAATGTGAAGTGAAATATACTTTCTACTGGATTTGATATTTCATATACGTTTTAATACAGTTTTGTTATTTCTCTTAGATTCATAAAATATAACTATACCAAAAACTATAAACTACCACTGGATAAAAATGTTATGTGTTTTGCAAAAGATTTTACTAGATTTTCTATTTCAAATACTTTCATTATTTTTAGTATATCTATCGAATATAATTACACTAAAAATGATAAAACTACTGCATCATAAGAAGATAATGCAATTTGTAAAGAAATTGATCATTTATTAAAAAAAAAAAATATTTTTTTTGACACTATATAATATTTATTAAATTTACAAATTAAGTCAATTTAAGCTTAAATACTGAAGTCAAATTGCAATAAAAATGTAAGTAATAAATTATTTTTATTATTAATATTATTTCTATTTATATTTTTGTTGATAACACAAAAAATCATGTTGGTCAAAGTTATATACTGATAAATGCATTGTTCAAATTGAAATTTCAATTTTTGTACTGATGAACCATGAACTACATTTACGATAAAAACAACAATGTATAAGAAAATAAAAACGATTTATATTTAATATCAACATAGGTATAGTATTTACAAAATGAATATATGCATCTTAAGCACAATCGGAACTAACATTTAATAACTCTACAATTTCTTTGCAGCTTCAGCTTCTGGATGCGTGCGAATGTATTCTAGAGCCTTGAGGATGGCGGCAGGTACTGGTGGTGGGGTTGGAAGATGATCACCTTTTGGCTGGAATCCAAATTCGTTGGCAACATACTGAATTTTGATTGGGGTACCATCTGGAGCCGTGTACTGGTAAGATCCTTTGACCTCTTCGGCTTCAGTCTCCTTGTTTCCGGCATTCTTCAAAGAACCTTCCTGTTGCGCAGAAATTCCATTTCCGGTTTCGTAATCGTATTTGTATGATCCATCCGCATTGATTTCGTAATGTTGCGACACGATTTTTACCTGTTCTTCCGATTGTGCTGCGAATGCCACAGCGATGAAAGCTGATACCAACTGTAATAACAATAGTGAAAAAATTAATAATTATTTGACGAGAAGAAATATATGGAATAGTCAATATACTTACAAGAAGTTTCATGTTGATGATGAGTATACACTGGATTAATCAAATCGAATGTTGATCCTGCTGTCTTCTCTCTATCTATTTATACCCAAATTCATCCGAAAGTCTTTCTAAAACTTTCTTCAAATTTAATAATTCATTGTTTTTTTTTATTGTTTTAGCATATGAATATTATACTTTTTTATATAACATTTATACTCATAATTTATACTTTTAATTATAAAATAATTAGTTAAATGTAAAACCTTTTAAACATATATTAACTTAATATTTTATAGTTTATTTAGTTGAACTATTTTTTTCATTCATGCAACTTACATTCTGCTCATGAATACCATAATAATTATGATTCCCGTGCAGAAAAACCTAGGTCGATAGCCTTATGGCATGTTACATTTATAGTAAGTTTATATAATTGTTATTTTAATTACTTTTTACAATTATTTTGGGTTTTAATTTGTTTTTTTTTTTAGGAATATTTTGTATGATTCTGGTCTGGCCCCACTTAAAACAAGAGAGTATCAAATCTTGAAATGGATCCACAAATATTTGATAATACGTTAATTAATTAACTAACTAATATAATAAGTATTAAATTATGTAATATATAAAAACTTAATATACATAAGCTTCAAACGATATGAAATTAATAAAATTAAAAAAATAAGTCAAATTAATATTTAATTTATGATATCATAAAAATATACATAACATTTTGTATAACAAGGAAAATTTTATATTAGTTAAGTTAGTAAGAGGTTTAAGACAAATTGTGATTTTCACAAATTATTTTGTTTATATACGAATAGATTTATATTCATAAAGCAACTATATGGTTACTTTAGCAAATGTTTTGTAAGTACTCTCATAAGCTCGTATATAACAAATTATCGTTGATATATACTTATTTAATAATTACTTACTATATTAGTTATAGAACTATGATGACGTGGTACCGGCGGCCCTAATCTAAATTGCACCCAAATAAAAATATATTTCTGCCCTCAAATAGTAAAACTAACGGGTGTCTAAAGCCAACTACTTCCATAGCATAGCCATTCAAGAAAGATTAGAGCTCTATGATTTTCTTTGTATCAAATCAAATGGAGCCTTAAATTAAGATATGCTTAATTTCTGAAATAAAAATGTATCTAATGCCATCAAATACAAGTTGGCTTTGGGCTACGATATACAAATTTGCTTAGGCCTTATGAAGTTTTAGGGGCTTGAATAATATTTTTCGGAACAAACATTTGATATCGCCAAAGAATATAGGAATAAATAAAAAATCAGAGTTTTCTTTAAGGTATCATGGCACAGCCTTTATAAATCAAGGTTAAATCGTTAAAATATTATCGCTAATTTAGAATTTCCTGGTTGGTTCTGGTTGTTGTGGGTGAGTGCGGATGTATTCCAAAGCCTTGAGGATGGCAGCTGGTACTGGTGGTGGAGTTGGGGCAACTGGAAGATGATCTCCTTGTGGTTGGAAACCGAATTCGTTGGCGACGTATTGTACCTTAACTGGGGTACCATCTGGAGCGGTGTATTGGTAAGATCCTTGGACTTCTTCGGCTTCACCGTCCTTGCTTCCGGCGTTCTTCAATACACCTTGTTCTTGGGCGGAGATGCCGTTTCCGGTTTCATAAGAATGATGGTAAGATCCATCGAAGTTGACTTCGGAGTCTTGAGAGACGATTGGAGCCTGCTCGTCGGATTGAGCGGCGAAGGCGACGGCGAGGAATGCGAATGCTACGATCTACGAAAAAAGATTTCATTGGCGATTCGTTACAAAACTACAGATTTAATTTATTGGTTTGGGAAAGGAATATACTTACGGCGACCTTCATGTTGATGAGGATTCACTGAATTTTATAAATCAAATGATGATCTTCCTTCGATCTCGCACAATATTTATACTCGAAACTCAGCCGAAAGTTCTAACCGGCTTTCATAACATTGAATGAAATAGCGAAGGTGTGTATAAATCTCCTCTTTTTTTATATACTAATAATACTGCTATTTCCACATGAGATATAATACTTACTCCTAATAAAATTACAAATAACATTTACACAAGGATATTTAACACAAAAAATATTCAATTAATCAATGAACCTATTTTATTTTGTAGAAAATTAATTACAAACCACGAAAAGTAAATTTATCCGTTATAAAAAATTACTAATATTGTCATTTCTACTTCATGTAATTATTTTTATTCAAAAAGTATATTATCATAATTTGATTTTTCAAAAATCACAATTATTTAATTTTAAAATTTTAAAATTTCAATTTTTTTATTTAATTACTTTCTACAATTTTTAACATACTGTTTAAAATTCTTGAATTTAACCCTTTCCATCTCTGTGATTGCAAATGGAATCATTAATTTTAGAATTCAATTTTGTCATTCGTCGATTTAAACTGTTAAAAGCAAGTAATATTAATTGAAGCTAGATGTATTTTTAGTAGTAGGTAATGTTGAATTATGAAAAAACAGGTAAGATGTTTTTATGATTAAATAAGTGCTTTTATAAAGATTTAAATAAAACAAAACCAAAATTATAAAAATGGGCTGGAATGGGTTAAGTATGTATTCTATACGTACGTAATAATTTAAATTATTAAATAAATACAAAATAATAAAAAAAAATGGATAAATTATTTATTAAATTTTTTAAATTCCGGGCAGAAAGACTTATGGTCAATACGCGTTTGTATCAGTTATTTTTTTTTGAAATTATGTATATTTATTTTATTCTTTTTATTTCTGTAGAAGTTTTTTTTTGTATGACTGATGCAATAAACATTATTATTATTGTTAAATTTAAAATATTTACTTGATTACTTGATATAAAGAAAAAATATTACGATTAATCATAAACAAGCTAAATAAACGTTTTGAAACATTTTATTGTACTATGTTAAAATATTACGAATTAATTCTTATTATATAATTAACAAATTATACGGTACTCATTCGACCATATCAAAAATTGAAGCTCTGCATATAACTTTCGAAAATTATTGCCATTCAAAATTATTTACATTACGCTATTATTTATTACCGCGTTTCTATATATACATTTTTTCCGCCGCTCAATAAAGCTGATTATATAACGTTTCGTCTGCTTTAACGACAATATATAATTATGCAAATAGATCTCAAATTTTAAATGAAAAAAAATGTCGATATCGAAACCGTTTAGTAAAAAAAACAACTATCCATTTGTATATGCTAATTAATCCATTAATAAATCATAGAAAATTAGATTCTGCGCCGTTGAAATTATAATACAAAGGCTATCGATCCCAGATTCCATCGGATCCATTGAATATTTCAAGCAATATCATTTTTTTTTCAATCAATGAATATGACAACATTTGCACATAGGTATCCACATTCACATATTAATTTGCAAGTAAAAATACTTAGTGAGATCTGGTATTTTATCTCATAAATTTCTTGCCACAAATTAAATTATAGAAAACAGACATAACATCGTAATTCAAAATATCTAATTTTCTTGCAATATAAACGTCCTACTGAAAAGTTTGGTTTTATTAAAGAAAATTGATCATTTTCTTATTGGGTTAAGTTAACATTTTAATCATTTGTTTTATCTAACTGGAAATAATATAGTGTAACATATTGTATATAGCTATTTCAGTTTTAATTGTAACAAGAACCTGTGAATGTAACTGATATGTTTTCAATCAATAATTAAATAATATCTTAATAAAACATACAAATCATGTAGTATGTAGAACTTCTGCGCAACAACTGACTAAATCTATACATGTTAATAGTTGTTTTGTATAAATGTAATAAAACGACGATTTTCATTAAACTTATTTTTTAATATCAACAATGGCACAGTCTGTAGAAAAATCAGTTTCTCAAAATCATATCAATTTGTTTAATCAGTTATTAAGAAATTTAATGTTTCTTTCCAACTTCTGGTTGTTGTGGGTGGGTACGGATGTATTCCAAAGCCCTAAGGATGCGGCTGGTACTGGTGGTGGAGTTGGGGCAACTGGAAGATGGTCTCCTTGTGGTTGGAAACCGAATTCGTTGGCGACGTATTGTACCTTAACTGGGGTACCATCTGGAGCGGTGTATTGGTAAGATCCTTGGACTTCTTCGGCTTCACCGTCCTTGCTTCCGGCGTTCTTCAATACACCTTGTTCTTGGGCGGAGATTCCGTTTCCGGTCTCATAAGAGTGATGGTAAGATCCATCGAAGTTGACTTCGGAGTCTTGAGAGACGATTGGAGCTTGCTCATCGGATTGAGCAGCGAAGGCAACAGCCAAGAAAGCAAAAGCTACAATCTAAAAAAATAACAATTTTATGTTTTAATGAATCCATGTATGTTTTATTGTTTAGAAAGTAATATACTTACTGCGACCTTCATGTTGATATAAGTATTCACCGGATTTCACGAATCAAATGATGATTTCGACGACGTCTCCTACCGTATTTATACTCGAACTCGCCCGAAAAAACTACAACCGGCTTTCATTGTGCGATGCAATTCTTTTTTTTGTTACTGAGACAAAAAATGTTTGCAAAGCAGTTTCAAACTGTTAATTTATACGCATTTTTATACAGATGACAGAATGCTTAAACTAATAAAAACAATAATGATCTCAACTATAATAGTAATCTAATAAGTATACATTAAAAACAATGTTAAATTTAAACATTTAATTAATTATTACTTTATGAACAGTTAATTATGGCAATATTCAATCATCATTGCAATTTCTTATAAATTATAATTATTATCTTGGGCAGAAATAGTTCGGTCGGTACAAAAGGTTATAGAAATAAAATTTTCATAAATAAATAGAATTTCCAAAATATACATTTGTAAGTTAAATATGCCAATATCAATGTTTGTGCTCTTCATTGTAATTTAGTAAATTTTTCTACTGTGAAATTATGTTTGTTTATAAGAAATGTATTTTGAATTTTGCTGCACAACAGATTTATTTTCATAGTATCAGGGGTCGACCAACTTTTTGGATCAAAGAGCCACGCCTGTTAAAAATCGTCTAGGGAGCCGCACAATCGCTATTTTTACTACGGATATGAATTTTCCAAAATTGACAACACTGTGAAAGCTGAAAGCCGCAATATATTATCTAAAAAGCCGCATTTGCCTATATAGCAAAGCACTAATGCAATTTTACAGTAGTTTAATTTCAATCAATAATTAAGTAATATCTCAATAAAACATACATTCCTGTAGAACTTCTCTGCAACAACTGACTAAATCTATACATGTTAGAAGTTGTTTTGTATATATGTAATAAAAAGACGGTTTTCATTAAACTTATTTTTTAATATCAACAATGGCACAGTCTGTAGAAAAATCAGTTTCTCAAAATCATATCAATTTATTTAATCAGTTATTAAGAAATTTAATGTTTCTTTCCAACTTCTGGTTGTTGTGGGTGGGTACGGATGTATTCCAAAGCCCTAAGGATGGCGGCTGGTACTGGTGGTGGAGTTGGGGCGACTGGAAGATGGTCTCCTTGTGGTTGGAAACCGAATTCGTTGGCGACGTATTGTACCTTAACTGGGGTACCATCTGGAGCGGTGTATTGGTAAGATCCTTGGACTTCTTCGGCTTCACCGTCCTTGCTTCCGGCGTTCTTCAATACACCTTGTTCTTGGGCGGAGATTCCGTTTCCGGTCTCATAAGAGTGATGGTAAGATCCATCGAAGTTGACTTCGGAGTCTTGGGAGACGATTGGAGCTTGCTCATCGGATTGAGCAGCGAAGGCAACAGCCAAGAAAGCGAAAGCTACAATCTAAAAAAAATGACAATTTTATGTTTTAATGAATCCATGTATGTTTTATTGTTTATAAAGTAATATACTTACTGCGACCTTCATGTTGATATAAGGATTCACCGGATTTCACGAATCAAATGATGATTTCGACGACGTCTTCTACCGTATTTATACTCGAACTCGCCCGAAAAAACTACAACCGGCTTTCATTGTGCGATGCAATTCTTTTTTTTGTTACTAAGACAAAAAATGTTTGCAAATCAGTTTCAAACTGTTAATTTATACGCACTTTTATACAGATGAAAGAATACGTAATAGTAATAAAAACAATAATGATCGTGACTATAATAGTAATCTAATTTCAATCATTTAATTAATTTTTACTTTATGAACACTCAATTATGGCAATATTTATTAATTTTATTCATCATTGAAATTACTTATAAATCATAATTATTATCTTGGGCAGAAATAGTTCGATCGGTACAAAATGTTATAGAAATAAAATTTGCATAAATAAATACCAACTTTTTGGATCAAAGAGCCACTTGCCTGTTAAAAATCGTCTAAGGAGCTGCACAATCTCTATTTTTACTACGGAAATGAATTTTCCAAAATTGACAACACTGTGAAAGCTGAAAGCCGCATTTGCCTATATAGCAAAGCACTAATGCAATTTTACAGAACATTAATTATAGTTTGTTTTATTTTTTAAATTAAAATGATGTGTTTGGTACCATTGTCAATTGAAGTTTATTATATTAATATTTTTTACTTTTTTAGTAATGCTACTCCAGATACTTAGTGAGCATTTATTATTTTTGGTGATCATTTATTAAATTTGGTAATGATTATATTTAATTCAGTTATAAAATTCACACGGAATTCCATATAAAAATAGGCGCTAATATTTTATTTTGTCAACATTATTTGCTATTGATATTATGTCAGAAGTTATTTGATATTCATGTAGTGTACACAATCTAGAATGTTTTATGAACAATGCAGATATTAGTGTTACAAAAATGCAATAACTAAATTTGTTCAAATGATTCGTTGTAGTCAAGAAATTGGAAGAAATGGGTGTTAATAATTATTAAAAAATATATACATTTCTATCTATAATTATATCAATTGACTAAAGACTTTCAAGAAAATACTGTAAATTGAATTGTAAAAAGTAAATTTGTATTGCAGTTCAATATTTTTTTTGATAAAAATTAATAAGTTACCAAGTTTATAAATTATTATTTTTTTATATCACATATTATTTTAGTAATTATATAAATATATAACGCTAAGAAGCATAATCAGATTCGATAATTTACTTCCATTAACAATGGTTATGTTTCTTTCGTAATTAGATAAGACTTATTAAAACAACATAAATATTCAAGTATTATTTTTAATATTTTCAATGGTACATTATTTACAAACAGTCATTTTTAAAAGAATCCAATTAAACTTAATGTTTCTTTTCATCTTCTGGTTTGTATGGGTGGGTACGAAGGAAGTCCAAAGCCTTGGCGATGGCAAGTGGTACTGGTGGTGGAGTTGGGGCAACTGGAAGATGATCTCCTTGTGGTTGGAAACCGAATTCGTTGGCAATGTATTGGACCTTAATTGGGGTACCATCAGGAGCCGTGTATTCGAAAGATCCTTGGACTTCTTCAGCTTGGGTTTCCTTGTTTCCGGCGTTCTTCAATACACCCTGTTCTTGGGCGGAGATTCCGTTTCCGGTTTCATAAGAATGATGGAAAGATCCATCGAAGTTGACTTCGGATTCTTGAGATACAATTGGAACATGCTCATCGGATTGAGCGGCAAAGGCGACAGCCAAGAAAGCGAATGCTACAATCTAAGAAAAAGTGAATAATTAAAGCCAAAAGATCAGCAATGTTGAACTTCTAGACTTACTGCGACCTTCATGATGATGTGAGGATTCACTGAATTTTACAAATCAAATGATACTTTCTGTATCATCCCGTTCAATATTTATACCAAAAATGTAAACAATAAAAAGAACCGGCTTTTGCAGTTTCGTATCATCAATTTTTTTTTGTTTTATAATTAAAGCAAGATGTTGGTATTTAAAAATTCAAATAACAATTAATTTTTTCAATATTTTATTTCAATTATAATATAATTTGTAGTATAATATTAATACACTTACAGCTAAATTTCACATATTTTTAATAATTTATTTCATCTTGTAATAAAAGATTGAAAATTGATAAACAATTTATATTAAATGTGTGTAAATAGAATACATTCAGTATTGCATATTATTTTGAATAATTATTTATGCTGGCCTTGACTTTAAAGCGCTTAATGTTTCGTTATTTAAATTAATGGGTTTCTTGGACATTTGCACTTAGGAAACTTCAGCTATTAGGCGCGTGATATTAATATATCTTAACGTAACGAGAAGACCTCGGTCCTCCGTATTTTGGGAACCAATAAATTTTATTATCTAATCTAATTATATTCTCATCGAAGTTATGCATCAACGCGTCATTTTCTACTTATTCGCCTTGAATGTCCATTGTGTAATTGGGGAAAGTTTCAATAATCCATCTTTTATTGATTCATACCTTCAATTTATAGTAGTCACAAATTGAGAAAGCCTTAGCAAAAAAAATACTAAAATAATTAACAATTGAAATAAGCATTCATTACAACACGATTGAAACAAATTCTGTAACATAATTAATAATTATATAATATAAAAAATCCATTTAATTAAATTTCTTTATAATATGATAAAATTTCTACTGAAAAAATATAATTAATTAATTATTAATTTGTTTAAGTTTATGATGTACCTTTAATAAATATATAATTTAGAGTGAAAATACTGTACAATTTGTATTAATGAAGAGACAGCCTGAAAGTTTCTAACCGAACTAAATAAAAATTCAGCAAAATATAAACAAATTTTAAATAATTAATTCAAATAACAATGAACATTATTGTGTTCATTCTAAACGTGCGATTATTTAATATAAACAATTCATATTAAAAAAAAACATTCCATTGGTTCTAATTTGCGAAACAAGACTATCGACCTGAGTCATTTCTCATGGAGAAATGCAATTTGAAGTTACAATAAAGATTCAATTTGACTACCAAAATTTGTTTTTTACCACTATAAATTTGTAAAACTCAAATAACTGAAGCAAATTAATAATGTTTTTAAAAATATATGTATGAATTTGATGGAAATAAACTTTTTAAAATTATGATAAATATCAGATATATAGAGAAAATCTTATATTTAATATCAACAATGGAACATTATTTACAAAATCAGTACAATGATTCAATTAATTTAGAATTTCTTTTCTGGTTCTTGTGGGTGGGTACGGATGTATTCCAAAGCCCTGAGGATGGCGGCTGGTACTGGTGGTGGGGTTGGGGCGACTGGAAGATGGTCTCCTTGTGGTTGGAAACCGAATTCGTTGGCGACGTATTGTACTTTAACTGGAGTACCATCTGGAGCGGTGTATTGGTAAGATCCTTGGACTTCTTCGGCTTCACCGTCCTTGCTTCCGGCGTTCTTCAAGACACCTTGTTCTTGGGCTGAGATGCCGTTTCCGGTTTCATAAGAGTGATGGTAAGATCCATCGAAGTTGACTTCGGAGTCTTGGGAGACGATTGGAGCTTGCTCATCGGATTGAGCAGCAAAGGCAACAGCCAAGAAAGCGAATGCAACAATCTATAACAAAAAATGTGTCATTTATTAGTAAATGAAATAATATTATATATTTGTTAATTCATTAGAAAGTAAAATACTTACAGCGATCTTCATTTTGGTGTGTGAATGCACTGAGATTTACAAATCAAATGATGATCTTCCTCTCATCTTCCACGTTATTTATACTCAAACACACCAACATTTGGTAACCGACTTTCTTAATAGTAGTTTTTTTTTAATATTGTTTAAATTTATTGTAAAATTATTAAATAGTTGTCTAATGCAGAGCTTGTTATCACCGTGAATTTTTTATATTCTAATTTAATTGTAACTGTTTTTTTTGCATTTAGTAATTGTTTACTTAATGTTTGCATTGGTTATGAATAAACTTTTAAATAATATTATTAGGTTGTCAGAAAAGTTTGTAAAACAATTTTTAATAATGTATACACAATTGCGCTCTGTACATTCTTTGTTTTTCATGCAACTTAAACATTCCCTCGTCCAGGATTTATAAGGTTTTACGTCTAAAAACTTTTCCAGTTGTTTTTTTTGTAGAAATTAAACATATTTGCAATGGATAGAATTTTGCAAATATCCCAATAAATTGATATCGGTAGGGCGGAAAAACCTCGGTCGATAGCCCTTTGGCCAGCCTATTAATATTTTTTTTAATTTTATGTTAGAATTTATTTATTTTAAGAGTTGTTATATTTTTTTAGTTTTTATTATTATCATTTATTTATAGAATGTACTTTTTTTCTTTTGTATTGATGTGTGGCCAATAAATTATTATTATTATTGGAAATCCGAATATGCATTATTGAGTGGAGTAATACAACTCTGTCTAACACCCACAATTTTTGTTGAAAAAAAAAATTACATAAGGGCTGAAATTGTGATATTTGTCTGTTAAATTGTGTGAAACTCATATATCGTAATGGTTTATATATCCATACTTATAAAATCGCTTGCGATTTGTCATATTTTACAAAAAATCTCTATTAATTAAGGTATCGTGTAGTACGGGTACTACTAGCAGATCTTTAATGCTGAATTCATTAGCTCTAAACATAGCAAATTACTTTCATACAATTCATTTAGCTAAAGCATATTTTGTAAGCAGAATATATCAAAGTTATTACTTTAGTGACATTTTTACTGACACAAATAATTTTATCCCAAACAAACATTTTTAAATAAGATTGAAAAGTACGTTTCAGAATATGTATACAAGTCAATTATTTTTTTAACATTTCTGATATATTTATACATCGCCAATGGAACGTAGCAAAAATCGATACGAACATTCCGGACAGTCCAATAAAAATGTCAGAAATAAAGAGAAAATCTTATATTTAATTTCAACAATGTAACATTATTTACAAAATCAGTAGAGTGGTAGATTCAATATATCAACTAATTTAGAATTTCTTTTCTGGTTCTTGTGGGTGGGTACGGATGTATTCCAAAGCCCTGAGGATGGCAGCTGGTACTGGTGGTGGAGTTGG
>NW_017095947.1:0-60442 GCF_001412225.1 Nicrophorus vespilloides
GTCTATTTCATTCTAAAGTAACCAATGTATACAAAGTACATTCATCATTTAATTTGTTTCTAAATTAATCATTGTCTACTAAGTTCATTTTTCAGTTTATTTAATTTTAAAGTAACCAATGCCTACTAAGTACATTCTTCATTTCATTTGTTTCTAAAGTAATCATTGTCTACTAAGTTCATTTTTCAGTTTATTTCGTTCTAAAGTAACCATCGCCTACTAAGTTCATTTTTCATTTCTTTCTAAAATGACCATCGCCAACTAAATTTTACTTTAATTTCTTTGTAAAGGAACCATCGCATACTAAATTCATATTTCAGTTTAATTTTTTCTAAAGTAATAATTGCTTGCTAAGATCATTTTGAGTGTATTTCTTTCTAAAGTGACCTACGCCTACTAGATACATCTTTTTTTTTTTTTTCTAAAATTGCCTACTAAGTTCATCATTCATTTTTTTTTAAAACTGACCATTTAAGTATCGCTTACTAAAATCTTCTTTAATTTCTTTCTAAATTACTTTTTCATTTATTTCTAAATTGATCATAGCCTACTAAGTTCTTCATTCATATTTCTAAAATGACCATTATCTACTAAGTATTTACTTATTATGTTTATTCAAAAGTGACCATCACCAACTGAGTTTATCAGCTGCATGTGTTATATAAAAATCTACCAAATTCTAGTAGAGTTTAATTCTATAACTCTTAACTATATTATAATTATTACTAAACAACAATCTAACTAAATATCCGTGTTGAATATTTGTGAATTAGATAACAAATGTTAAAAAGTAAAGTGTAAACAGACGAAAATTCCGATTCGTTTCACAAGAAGAGATAATAAAACACGAATTAAGCTAGTAAACCCATCGGATTAAGCTATCAGCAACAGCAAATCCATTTGCAAATTAGCAAAGACCGATCGTCTAATCTAATGTGAACCCCCCTTAAATCCGTCCCTGGACCGGAGCGACACACACCGGATCCAATTATGATGCGGCCAACGCCATTTTCCTTGATGTCTGCCATATATAGTTAGAGCCTCTACAGATTCTCTGACATTATTAATTCCGTGTGTTTTCAATCAACAAAAAAAAATATATGATTCCGCATTCGCAAAAACAAAGCGAACGTTACAGAAATTGAAGAACAAAGAGCGCAAAATTGATGTGAACTTCGGACTCTATTTTCAGTCGGACTGCGTTAAAAATGCAACGTAGAATTAGTGCAGTTTTAATTGCTCGGTTACGACGCACTAAAAAAACTTGTGCTTGCTTCGAGCCGTGATGAACATACGCATGCCGCAACCTTTTTAGAGAACGTGCTTTTAGCACCGGAAGTATCCGGTTTATATTGCTTCTGCGAGACGAAGTTCTGCACATTAAATTGCCTTAATTAAAGATACAGATTTTAATACAACGTGCTTTTCTCTATCTTTCACTTTTTTTTTATAACGAAAGTTCATGTTAAGAATACAATGAAGAACTTTAATGAATAGTATAAAAATATAACATCATTACATCCAGAGAAACAAAAAGTATAATATAAAAGTATAATAAAATACATTTTAATCATAATTAATGCTAAAATTTGTTTGTAATTGATTTAATCTTTTTCATTCTTTCTGATATCCATATTTTCAATGTCAAAGTTTAAATTGACTACTGTCAAATTACCCACTAAATCATGTATAAAAATGTACTTGAAAGTTATAAATTTAACGATATGCAGTCGTAATTAATACTTAAATTTATATGTAATTAACTTAATTAATTAAAGATAGAGAATTTAAGATAATAACATCCATATTTCCAATGTCAAAGTTCAAATTTTAAAGTAAAATTGGAAAGTTTAATAAATGTTTAATAGCCATACTTCATACCCAAATATTGAGTCAAGTAATAAGTTCTGAGCGTTTTGTCCCATACATATAGCTTCTTCTTGAGACCAGCCTTATGCAAATGTTCCAAACGGGGTTCTGGCTAATCTTCAGTTTCTGGGCAATGGAATAAGTGCTCGATCCTACTCAACGATTTCCATGATTTTATCACGATTGGCGCAGTATAGAATGATAACATGCAACGTATACATCGTCAGATATGGCTCACTAAAGCCATCTAACGAAAAACGCTCAAAACTTTTGACTTCACCCAATATTTGTAAATTTTATACTTTAAAATAATCAATTAAATAAAATTTTATCATAAGTAATTAATCAAAAGTCTAGTTAAGAGCAAAGTTATTAAATGTACATATTATTTTGAAAACTATTCTACCAATTTACTGTATTTTTGTCAATAATTTGAAAAACTTCTAAACGTACGTAAACGTACATATGTATTTCTATTTCAAATATAACATTGAAAATATTCGTTTTATTAAAAATAACTTTAAAAAATGTCCATCAATGTCTTAAAAAGAAGCAAATTCCATCTACAATATGAATATTTTTTAGGTTCAGTTTTACGACCTAACCCTGTCTCCATCAAAACAGAGTCGTAAAATGAAATTTATGAACAATTGATTATTTGTAGTCTAATTAATTACATAATTTTGTAATTAGTGTCTAAATAATTGTATTTATATTCTAAATTCAAAGAAGCAAATCTAATTAGAACATTTCTATAAATGTACAAAATTATTACATGAATATTTATGAAAACAATTTAAATTGCTATAATTTATTTATTTTTTTTAATTGTTAATTGTAATTACATTAAGCAATTATCCAAATTAATAGCGTTTATTTTAAATAATTTACATTTACTTTACAATCCAACTCACTTTATCTAATTATTAGAAAAAATAAACTCAAATAATCCAAAAATTCCAAAAATAGAATAAATTTCTCTAATTGGAATGAATAAATAAATAATACAGAATTACAAAATATTCTTTCAACTTTATCATTAATTAACAAAAGATTAAAATGAGAATATTTCTTGTTGTTTTTTTTAACTGAATCTACTTTCCACGTGCTTTGTTAATTAACAATTAATGTATATATTAATATAATTAAATGACTAATCTATTGATTAAAACATTTCTAGTAAAGATCAAATAATGAAGTTGTAAATTATAAATTTATAAGAAAAACTAAATTAAATTAATAAAGAAGCCAAAGTTGAAAGTTCAGTATCCATCCACTTAATATTCAACGAGTTCTAAGTTATATACATTTTTTTCATTCAAAGTTCCGAGAGAGCGAACCACGTCAAAGTGAACTTCCGAATACAACTTAACCTCGAGTTACGAACGATCGATCATTAAAAAAAAGAGTGCACTTTAATTTAACTCTGAATAATTCATTGCACAACGCATGGAAAATAAAAACATTGCATGCAGCAACAGCAATAAAAACATTTATTGAATGAACGCTAACAGTTTGAATATTTGATTATGTTTGCATCATATTCTATTGAACGAGAGATTTATTGATAACAATTTTTATGTGAATTTACTCATTTTTTCAACAAAATAGTTGTAAATCTTGCTGAGATGATGCATAAACAAAAATTAAAATAATTTTATTAATTTCTACATGATTCATACGTTATTACTAAATAAATTTAGGATTTTATAAGCAAATCTATGTTTAAACTAAAATACAAATATTTTATTCATTACTATATGAAATTCTTCCTGAAATTCCCAAAAAAATATATTGTTTTTGTATATTTCTACAAGAATAATTTCCTAATAATTCTTACTAAATAGATTTAAAAAAAAAATAAGATCAAATTAACAAATTTATATGCAAAATATTAAGAAATATTAAGAAATAAAGTATGATCATTTCATTCCTTTCCATATAACCAAAATCAAGATAATTTTATTAATTTCTACATGATTCACACGTTTTTACTAAATAAATTTAGGATTTTATAAACAAATCTGTGTTTAAACTCAAGTACAAATATTTTATTCATTTATATATGAAATTCTTCCGGAAATTCCCACATAATCATATTGATTTTGTATATTTCTACAAGAATAATATCCTAATAATTCTTACTAAATAGATTTTAAAGAAAATTAAGATCAAATTAACAAATGTATATGCAAAATAAAGTATGATTATTTCATTCCTTTCCATATACATTTTTTACTGAATATTTTGTTAATAAAATTAAAATGATACAAACCAAAATCAAGATAATTTTATTAATTTCATGATTCATACGTTCTTAATAAATAAATTTACGATTTTATAAAAAAAATCAATGTTCGCACTTATAATTATTAAAGTATAATTATTCCAATTAATACAATTCACTACAAAAATTTACAAATTATACAACCAATTATTAATTTAATAATTTCTACATGATGTAATCATTGTTATGTACGATTATTTCCGATGTTATAAACAAATCTACGTTCAAACTTATAACAAATTTAGTCTATTTATTTCTTATATGAATCTCTTACTGAATACATTTTATACAAGAGTAAGATAAAAATCTAATTTGAACTTGATGATATAAATAGAAAAAAAGGTATATGCGAACTTATAATGTAGAAAAGTAAACTTTTAATAGTTTTGTTTATCGGAACTTAGAAGAGAAGAGGAAAGAAAAGTAGATGCATCATCATTTTATTAATTTCTACATGATTCACACGTTTTTACTAAATAAATTTAGGATTTTATAAACAAATCGATGTTTAAACTTAAGTACAAATATTTTATTCATTTCTATATGAAATTCTTCCGGAAATTCCCACATAATCATCAAATTTTTTTTGTATATTTCTACAAGAATAATTTCCTAATAATTCTTACTAAATAGATTTTAAAGAAAATTATTATGAAATTAACAAATTTATATGCAAAATGTTAAGAAATAAAGTATGATCATTTCATTCCTTTTCATATACATTTTTTACTAAATATTTTATTAATAAAATTAAAATGATACAAACCAAAATCAAGATATTTTATTAATTTCTACATGATTCACACGTACTAAATAAATTTATGATGCTGTAAAGAAAATATATGTTCGAACGTATACTGATTAAAGTATAATTATTCCATTAAATTCTATATAAATGCTAATAAGAATAATATACAAATTATACAAGCAATTATGAATTTAATAATTTCTATATGATTTACTCATTCTTATGTACAATTATTTCCGATGTTATAAACGTTCAAACTTATAGCGAATTTAGTATATGTATTTCTTACTGAATACATTTTATATAAGAGTAAGATAAAAATCTAATTTGAACTTGAAGATAAATATAAAAAAAGGTATATGCGAACTTATAATGTAGAAAAGTAAACTTTTAATAGTTTTGTTTATCGGAACTTAGAAGGGAAGAGGAAAGAAAAGTAGATGCATCATGCATAAAAATAAATCATAAATAAAATTGATGGCGTGTGATTTTTTTTTGCTGAGGGTCATGACAAATGCACGGAGGGGCAATAGCGAGAGGAAAATTCGGGAGACCGAAAGTGAGTCAGTCTGGAGTGAAAGTCTCGGTATATGATCAATACAGACAGAACAGAGTGGAGACTAACTATGCAGGATGTCTGGAGTCAGGCTCAGCCAACCATATAGACACACACATATAGACATTTGTATATACATATATACACTACATCCTGCATAAAGATTCAGCAAGAATCAATTATTGCTCATCCGCAATAACAGATCAATAGACAAAGGAAATTAAAAAAACACTATTCAATTATTTAAAAAAAAAACTACGACTAAATTTATAATCAATTCATATTACTTAAAACAACTAACCAATAATTTGTTTATAATTAATTGCAATAAAATCACATAGAAAGTAATTAAATAATAATTGAATGTTAATGCTATTAAATTATTTTCAATATTAATTAAGTAATTATATTAATTAAAATAACTTCTTCTTTTATAGAAGCAAATAAATAGAAAATTTTGAGATATTTAGAAAAAAATAGTGTTGAAAAGTAGACTTTGAATGGTGATTAAATTCTTCAAAAATGACTTATTACAATGAAAACCATTTCCAATTGACAAATTATTATGAATAACAAAGTTTCAGAAGAAATAACATACAAATAAATTATGTGTAATTGTAATTGCAGTAAATAATATGAAAAAAATATAATTAATTTGTGTGTGAACAAATTTGTGTGCTTACACAAAGTAATTAATATTAACTGTAGCATAGTTAATCAAAAATAATTGATTATTGATTGTAATTGCATGAATAATGTATTGTGTTTATTGAAAAACCGTACGATTAACATTTTTGTATGTGAATTGATCCGTGTATTAGTTTCCTGTTTTCTTCCTTTGGCGAATGACAAAAAAGTTTTTCTATAATAAATCGATTCGATTCTCGTGGTCATTTGTTGTAATGAATGAACCTCGTACGAAATGGCCCCAAACCAAACAAATAAGAAGGGAAAAAAAACGTTCGGACATAATCAAATAAACAAAAATTTATGCCGCGTGTATCCTTCCTCCCTTTTGCCACACCCTAGACACCCTAAACAAAAGAAGAAAAAAAGGAGAGAGAGAGACCAAAAACGCCGGCTTTCGCGAAATTAAATTTCTAATTTTAATTGTTCGGTCATCTCCGTTGGGAGGACAGACAAGAATAGAAAGAGAAAAAAATTGAACAAAACGCGGCGTCTGGATGTCTACGTGTGTGCAGAGGGTCAACGCTTAACAGTTTCGCGAATGTTCCATTTCAGTGTTAATTAAATGGGATGTTTTAAAGTAGTTTAAAGCTATGCACGAGTTTGGTTTGGATATCGTTGTCGTTGACATTGGAGCGAGCTTAGTACCAGTTACGAGCTGGATATTTCTATAAACAGTGCATTTCGTAATGGTTTCTACACACATTCTTTTTTTTTATAGCGAATCAATGCTTCAGATAACAAAGAAAAATTGAATTTATAAAAAGCTCACCTTCGATTTGGGTCTCCTCCGTCTTCTCCTCGACCACCTTCAGATCGTCCTTCTGGTTTCCATCCGCAGTTTGCACTTCTTTACTCGTGTTGCACCCCATGTTGATTAACTATTTTTGTTCTTCCTATACGAATTCAAAATAGATGCACGCTTTACCTTTTATTCTTTATACGATTCGATAATTCTAAATCTACGTATCTATCTGTAATTTCCTTTCTATCTACGTATGTAATCAATCAATCTATCTATAATAAATAAATTGGAAAGCACGCGATTCCCTTCATCTCATATTTACGAACGGATTGTAGTAAGAGACTTGATGTGTTTGTGTGTGTGTCTTCCTTATTGTATCTGGTCAAAATTGCACATGGACAAAGAGCGTAACATACACTTGTTCACGGTTTTGTGTTAAGGGTAGAACGAAGTTCAATTCAAAATACTCACTCATACACGCGCGCGCTCCGCTCCGACTTGCACACGGACACACGCTCACACACATGCGGGATGCGATGAGTTTGCGCTTTAGGGATGGTTTTCCCCCTACAATTAAGAGTTGCTCACCCTATGTGCCGCCGTTCTACGTTCGTCTGTTGCTTTTCCCATTGCTGAAAAATATAAAATTTCAACATTTCCGATAACTTAATTTCATTTTATTAGTCATGTAATCAATAAAGACACAATTACTAACTTTCTCCATTAACTATTAATATAACAATTGTTAGTCACGTAATATACAATAAAGAGAATTATAATTGAAAAAAATAAAACTTCTTACATTATTAATTATTTTTTTACCATGAACTAATTCTAATTATTACGATTATCATTAAAATACGAAATATGCAATAAACAGAATGATTTAATAGAATTAAAAATATTAAGAAATAACAAATCACATCTACAAATTTAAATTATTACTAAGTATTTCTGAATTAAAATGTTGATTAAAATGAAAAATCGAATAAAAAATTTGCAGGAAAAGTACTATAGATTGAAGTAAATTAAATTATAAATCCAAAGGAAAACGTGTCTACTGTAATAAGAAATTATAATTTTATTTAATTATGAAGATAATAGTTCAGTTGAAGAAATGACAACAGCAAAACTTGAAGTTATAATAGTAATAAAATATATCTAGTTAATAAAATGTTAAATTCTTAATTAGATTACTATATGAAAATAGAAGAAAATCTTATTAGAATATGTACAAGTTGTGTTGTGTATATGTACAAGTTTTGTTTAAGAAAATGTTCGTGAAAACACACTATTTTTTACATTAATTATTACTAAATATTATTAACAAAATATAAATAAAATTGATGATTTTGAAAATTATTTAAGGGAATTATAAATAAAATTTAAATGGAGGAAATTTTAATACAATGCGAATTGAAAATTAAGCTATGATTTTTGTTTATTTTATATATGGAACAAAAACAGAGGTAATCATATAAGAATATTAATAGAAAATGGAATAAACATATTTAAATTAAAATGTATAGTAGCAACCTATAGGTAATATAAGATTCTTTAAATAAATCCTAAACAAATTCGAAAGTAAAAAAAAAGAATATGTAATGTATTGAAAAAATTAAATCAAGTGTACAAAAATATAGGAAAAACGTATTTCGAATTCAGATTTAATTAGTTGATATACATAAAACTAATATTAATAAATTCTAAATAAAATATAAACGTATTTAAAAATAATATAAATCTATAATAAATTTATATTTGAATCCATCAAAAAAAAAATAGATCAAATATTATTTCTGTTAATTCAATTTCCAAAATTTTGCATAGTATGAAACAATTGAATCAATTAAATTGGATTGTGTCAATGGGCAGAGATAATCCAGCTATATTTATATAAAACAATATAACAAAATATCGGTATTGTTGTACAAAAAGGAAGAGAGAATATGTATAGAGAAATTATTGGCACACCAGTGAATTGTGTGGCCACGCAAAAAAGCTTTGAAAATATCAGTTTAATTTTATATATTTTTTTTTGTTTCGGCTGAAAATTCATTGGATACACGAAAAATCAATATTCAGTTATTTTTACTCTAAATTGTTTGGACCATTCAATAATTAACAAGTAAACATCAGATCTTATACTTGTCAAGTTAAAAAATGTATACGTCAACAGCAAAGAGAATTTGCAAAGTGTCTGATAGTTTTATAAATTCTACACACAGCCTATGCTTTGTAGGTACATAATGTTAAGAATATTTCACCAGAACCTCGCTTTGACGATGACAGCTGTCATTTTATAAAAGTAACAGCTGTATTAACCGGTGGCAATCGCAAGCCCGACAACCGAAATACCGCCAATCAAATTCCCGACGTTTGAAATGCCGACTGTATCGAAATCCCGACGTTTGAAATGCTGACTGCATCGAAATCCCGACGGTTTAAATCCCGACTGTATCGAAATCCCGACAACCATAATCCCGACTATATTAAAATCCCGACAACCATAATCCCGAATGTATCAAAATCCCGATTATATCAAAAATGTCTACAAATGTCCGAAATAATTTAAAAATGTTATTGTAAAAATTTTCAATATAACCAGGATTTTGATATAGTCGGAATTATATTTGTCAGAATTATGGTTGTCGAGATTCTGATACAGTCGGGATTATGATTGTCGAGATTTTGATATAGTCGGGATTTCGATACAGTCGGGATTTCGAACGTCGAGATTTCAATAGACGGTCTTTCGGTTGTCGGGCTTGCAATATAGACCCCTATTAACATGCAATAACAATACATGGGCTTCACTGTCATCATTTCCATGACTACCCTAATTTTGATGAGTATTCACGATTTTCATATTACTTGCAAATGATCATGTTTGAGTTTACGCAAGTACTTGTCCAAGTTGTCTGAAAGTGTGTAACAGTAATGAACATGCAGCCGAAACATCGATGTAAAATTGAATCGAAAGTAATTAAAGTTGTCTTTTGTGCGAGCATTCGGTCTGGCGAAGAGGAAATAGCGTTGATCGAGTATGTGTGTGTCGTTTGCGTGTGCAACGGGAGAAGAACGATGCGGAATCGCTGGGCGTTTGATTGTTATGATTGTTCGGGGCGGTGGGAGGATAAAGAGGGTGGTTGAGCACGTGTGAAAATAGAAGAGAAAAAAAAAAGAAGGAATAACAGGGAAATCATATCCGAATGCGAGTGGAAAATGGATGGACGTGCTGATGAAAATAAAGACCCGTAAAAATCACAGCACAAACCTCGTTTTGGTGAAAATAGAATATAGTTGATTCCACGATATTCAGCAAATATGTGTACGATGTATCTAGTAACAAACGTGCGGTTTCCTAATCAATTACATAGATTTAGTTACCTAAACATCTTTGAAGCATGGGCATTTCTTTCGGGTTACATAATACGTCTGCAGGGAGTACTTGCCAAAATCGAGTGCGCCTTTGATGGTCGTATCCATAGTGATTTGGAGTCGTCAATAAGATACCGCACGTAATAACTTAAAATTACGCAAATCGATATGTGCGGCTCCAGACAACACTCCGAGACAATCATTGAGAATTCCGCATCTTCCCAGGACGTGCATATCCTAGATATGGTTTCCTGTAGTCTCCGCCTTCAATAAAACACAAATTTCTTACAAAATATACACAATTAAGAGCAGCTTACTTTCAATATTGAAATGTCACTAATATGAATAAGAACTAATGCAATTGTTTGTGTCTTACTGTTAGTATGTTCATTTTCACTTATGAGTCAATCATTAGGAATTCCGCATCTTCCTAGGATGTGTATTAATCCTGGATAAGGTTTCCAACAGCCTCCATCTTCAATAAACAACAAATTTCTTAAAAATATACACTTTTATCAGCAACTTACTTTCAATGTTAAAATGTCAGTAATAACAGTAGTATATTACATAAACAAGGCAATTGTTATATTTTTTATCACAAATTTTTCACTACTTGATTTATGTATTCAACTGTGAACAGGTTCATTTTAAATTACCAGTCTCTTAGACAATTATTAGATATTCCGCATCTTCTCAAAATCTATATTAATCCTAGAAATGGTTTCTAATAGTATCCACTATCAATGAACAACAAATTCCTTAAAAATATACACTTTTTAGATCAACTTACTTTCAATGTTGAAATGTCAATAATGACAGTAATATATTGAATAAACAAAGCAATTGTTATATTTTTGTTCCAAATTTTACACTACTTGATTTATGTATTCAACTGTGAACAGGTTCATTTACAACTACCAGACTCTTAGACAATTAGTAGAAATTCCGCATCTTCTCAAAACCAGTATTAATCCTAGACATAAACAAAGACATAATGACATAAACAAAGCATTTTTTGTTGTTTTTTTTTCTTCAAATTTTACACTCTTGATTTAACTGTGAGCAAGTTAATTTTCAGACTATGAGACAATTCGTAGAAATTCTGCATCTTTTCAAAACCTAAACTTAGAGCAATGAACAAAAAAAATCTTAAAAAATATACACATTTACAAGCAACTTACTTTCAATGATTTGATTTGTGTGTAATATTGAACTATGACCAGGAACATTTTTACTTACCTGGATGAGAGACAATCAGCAGAAATTACGAATCATACATTTCTTAAAAAAAATACATTTTTAATAGCAACTTACTTTTTAAATGTTTAAATGTAATTAATTACAGTCTACATCAACATCTTTTGTTCAATTGACCACTACTCGATTTATTTGCAATATTTCACAGTGAAATGTTATTAATGACATAATGTTACATGAACAAAACAATTGTTTTGTTTTAAAGAAATTTAACACGACTTGATCCAACTCTCAGACAGTGATAATTGATCATCATTGTATAATAGCAACTTACTTCAATGTTTAAATATTATTCATGATAATAGTGTATTGTATAAACAAATCAACTGTTATGTTTTTTAATTCATCATATTCACAAGACTTTTATGAGTCCTAAAACTTATTACAAGTCTCTGCATATAACTCAATTTATTGATACATTTCCTGAAAAATGCAATTTGAACAGTACTGTGAGACTCCATCACAATCATTGCGATTTCCGCGACTTCCAAAGACTTGTGAATCACACATTTCCTAAAAAATATACACATTTAAATTTATTTTTTTTAAATGTAAGTAATGACAATTGATCGAGTATGTGTTTTTTAATTTTCTTTCAAATTTAAAAACTACTTGATTTATTAACTATAATTTGCATTAATTCAACATAAATTTCATAATGAATAATAATGTTTCGAAGTTGCCTATATCCAGGAGTTTCAGAGCCTCTCCGCGTTAATTATATATCGTAAAATAGATTGTCCTCGGGGGTAGAATTACTTCTTCATGGCCTAGCAAACATTCCCTGATAGCCACGAGATTTCAGGGTTTGCCCAATAAACGCTGCAGCCGTTCTACAGGTTTTATGTGCTTTCATGCAGGATAATGCAAGGGTGTTTATATAGAAGAGATTGTCGGAGTGCTCCGGACTGGTAATCATAATAATAAAGCATTCTTTATGGTCTCGATTATTTCCAGTTATAAACTTTATTATTGCACTTTGCAATTTAATGAAACATTACTATTAGATTCAAGCCATACACACACACAAAAATATGAAATTGTTTAAATAATCGAATGAAAACGATAACAAAACGTAAGTTTTAATCAATAATTAAAAAAAAGATAATTAATTAAAGTGTTGATATTGAATGTAGACTTCTATTATTTGCCAATTATAAACTGAAGTTACTTGAGTGTAAATTCGTGTAATTTGCTCCCATTTCCTCGAATTTAGTTGACTCTGTATTAGCTTTAGTAAAACGTGTAGTTTAACTGAAACTTGGAGAGCTTTTCAACTAGTTTAATTTAAGTATTTCAACTATTCCAATCAAACCTCCTTCAGTGTCATTGTTACACGCATGATTTGCTGCATGATTTATGATACGACCTTCATCCTTCTTCCACGCATTGTGAAAAGTTAAATTATGTTATTTAATGAAAATCCCATCACGGCAAGTAGTTAACCTACTTGTAACCCATAAGCGGAGGACGTGAAGGACTGAAAAGGGTTGAATTATCCGTAAGTCGGACCCAACTAATAAATTCATTTTGGAAACAAGAAATTACACCTATAAATATTTCGTAACCCTATTCATCATAATGAACGACGCCAACTGTTCAGCATTATTATATACACAAATCCAGTGTGATTCATTGTTAAAACCGTTGCTTTAATAATTGAATTTCATTTTCAATTAAACTTTGTAGAGTTGTTTAAATTGAAAACAAAATCAATAAAAAGAGAATTAATTTAATCAAATATTAGTGGAATTCCAAAATTTGATACAAAAGTTAATTATTGTTGCTTACACAAACAAAAATAGACTAAATTTTAAGCTTAATACTAGAAGAAAACAGATTAATTCTGCTTCAATATGTGATTTTATGTATATATACTTGATTTTTGAGAGTTTTTCACATCTTTTTTTATTTACAAAAAAAAATCTCAGTAAATTATCTAGCAAATGACCAATTTTCGCGTAATTAGTTAGTGTATATACAAAATATCATTTTGTAATGAAATGAGGATTTTTCAATCTTCGAAAAGTTTCAACAAGGTTCTATTTTATTGAGAGATTCGAAAATAATAACTGAATAATTATATTTTGAATGTTGTGGAAGTTCATTAGCAATGAAATTTACGTGAATTGTAATTAAATTAATTGGTTTAATTGGTGTATGTACCGGAATTAAAATACTATTTTGCATCGGAATCGAGTGGAAATGATGAGATATGTTTTATTTTATAAATTGAACGCAACGAACAGTTTCGATTTAATTTAATTAAATTGTAACTTTATACAAGAACAAATTGTATCGTTCAATGTAATTAATTTCCTTCCTAGTTTAATTGCCGCCAAATATCAGCATTTAAATTGGAAAATTAATGATAATCTGTGTGTGATAAGTTGGAACATTTAAACAAAATGAAAATTTGAATAAATAACGATTAAATTGGATAATTGAAGCAAAAAAAAAGACCTAGTGTAAACTATAAAATTGAATCATGAAATATAGTTTAATCAGAAATTGAAGAATAAAATAAAATTTTAAGTGGAAAAAAATAAGCACTATTTAAATTGGAAAATTCAATACAAAATTGTGGAAATGGAAAATTAAAATAATAGAAAATCAAAAAATTATGCATAACATCAGAGTATAAAATAGAAATTTGAAGGAAAAACTTAAATTGAAACACAAAAAGACACGGTTTAAACTAGAAAATTGAATTGTAAAGTTGAGTTTAACCCAGAAAATGTAGTAAACATCTAAAGTTGGAGCAGGAAATTAGGAATTGAATCGTTTAATAAGGAAAATGAGCGTTTAATTTGAAAAATTAAGAATAAAATAAAGTTTAAACTGAAAAACTTAAGCGTTTGTAATTGGAAAATTAAAGCAAAGAAACAAGATAAATAGAAAATAGAAGCAAACATTGTGTAAAATTAAAGAAAAACCAAGATAATTGAAGCAAAACTAGCTTTTAAAGACATATTTTAAACTAGAAAATTGAAATGTAAAGTTGAGTATAACGCAGAAAACTGATGCTAAAAAACGTAGTATAAAATCTAAAGTTGGAGCAGGAAATTGAGAATTGAATCGTTCAAAAACGAAAATCAGCTTTTAATTTGAAAAATTAAAAATAAATTAAAGTTTAAACTGGAAACGTTTAAGTTTTAAGAATTAGAAAATTGAAATAAAAATCAGCATTGTAATTAGAGCAAAAAAAAAACAAGATAAACCAAAAAATAGAAGCAAACATTGTGTAAAATTAAAGAAAAAGCAAGAAAATTGAAGCAATGTTTAGCGTTTAAAGAGACAATTAACACTGTATAAATTGTAAAATTGAAGAAAAAAACAACATTTATAGGAAAATTAAACCAAAAATTGCGTTTTAATTGAAGCAAAATAAAAAGCATTCAAATTGAAATATTAAATCAAACAAGGATTAAAATGTAATAAATAAAAATCAGTAGTTAATCTGAAGAACTGAAAATGACTAAATTGGAAAATTTAAGAAAATTATGGAAATGAAAAAAAAATAATTAGAAAATTATAGCAGAAAACTACAAAATTGTGTATGCTTCAATTTTGTAGTTTTTAAAGTGGAAAACTGAAAAAAATAGTATTTAAACTGGAAAACTGATACAATACTCGTTTAACGCGTTTAAGATGAAAAGTTGACCGAGTTTAAACTAGAAAATTTCAGAAATACTAAGCGTTTAATATGAAAATAAAAAATATTTAAACTAGAAAATTGAACCAAAATCTACTGTATTTGCTTAGTAACTATAAAATTATGTAAAGAAAAACAGTGTTTAAACCGTAGAATTGTATTTTAAATAGAAATTAAGATTTGAAACTGAAAAATGGAATGATAATTGATAATTAAAATGGACGTTTAAATTAGAAAATTAAAGCAGAATATATAGAAAATGACTAGAAAATGGAATCATATAATGGAATTTAAACTGAAGCAAAAAAACAAACAGAGTTTAAATTAGGAAATTGTGAAGTAAAAATAAAGCAACGTAAGTGGAAAATTGAATCACAGTGTTTAAATTAAAGAGAAAAGAGAGTTTGAATTGGAAAATTGGAGATTTTTTTTAAGCTGTTATTTAAATGGATATCGTTTGGAATCAAATGGAGTGAAGGAACGCCAAGCGAATACATTTCCGAAGAGAAGATTTCGCGGAATGCACGCGTTGATGTCGATGAAAATTAACTCGGGTGGCAATTTCCACTCAGGAATTTTGCATAAACTTTGACCTGCTTTTGCTTAATTATCCTTTGTGCGGGATCGGTACACGTCTATGTCTAAGTAAGTGAGTAGTGCATGCAGGAGGATCTGTTACATTTTGCAATACATGATACTCCTCGGTTGTAAGATACATATTCAAATATTGACATAACTCCTGCAACAATTTGCACAGTAATTTCATTCATTAAACACAACACAAACTGCTTGAACTCAAATATAGTTAACAAGTGTTTTCTTTGTGATAAAATCGAAGTATTTTATTTTCTTTCCATAAAATCGATAAACCTACGATCGAACTGAAAGAGAAGAGAGCAAAGAGATGCTAACAACGCAGTTTACTCCTCTTTCGCAGCTCGAACAGAGATCAAATTCACTTTGACAAAGTTACGTGATCAGCTCTTTCATTGCTTCTACTTCTCTTTCATTCTTCTGATTCACTTTCCTTAGAAAACACGTAAAAGGTTAAAGGTTAAATCCGATCGGAATCTGAAAACGTGAAAAAGCTCGATTAGCTTACAAGAATATCGACCTCAAAATACATTATTTACACATGGAATTAATAATATTGCTTTCGCATCTGAAAGCCCTCAAGACGTTGACCGACCTTCCACACATTTTGGCCAAGACCTCCTCTCTCTCTCACACACACTCTACGTTCTATAATCGGGTTATTGAGAGACATGGGTTCGTTCTATTTGACTAACAGACGTAAACCATTGACCAAAAGCGCTTATTCCAAATTGGAATTATCTTCTATAATTATAACTGCATCCAGTTATAACTAACAGTTTAAATCAACATCTTTAATAGCTTCAGATAATAACTAGCAATAAACAGAACTTTATTAAATCTTGTTAATTAATTAGTCTACATTCTTAACCAGTGTTTCTCAACCTTAAAACAAGTTTTGACGCTTTTACGCAAGCTGACAGCTGTCGTGACTCATTAAACCTAAAACACGATCCAATATTGGTTCAAAAATATTTATAATCCTCATTTTAGAATATATTTTCTAAACAGAACTATATGTTTACTAACAAAAAAAAGCACATTTCCATACGATTTTCATGTGCGTCAACTGAATTATCGATATTTCTATTTATAATCATGGGAAATGGTAAATGATTGTCGATTTACGTCCTTCCACAGTCGCTTAAAAAGCAACATGTGTCACATTTTCATCTTTTGTTTTGTAAAGTAAATAACAGAATTACACGAAAAAAATCATTATTAACCCATCAAATCCAACTCCATTACAATCATGTAAATCAATACGGAAACACCACGTTATGCGCAATTAAATCGGTGATTACGATCTGCCCATTAATTATTTTGTACATTCTCTTTTTTTTTCCATTAAAACTCTCCCTTTTTTTTAAATATCCTCAGATTAATGACGTTCGAAACTAATTCTTCTAAAAGCATCTTTACATTAACCTGAAAAGCATTTTTAACGAGAAAAGCATCGTAAATACATTTTTTTGATTCTCCAATATATTTATGGAGATTAGTGTCAAGTGACCTGTGTTAAAAATACATTTGACAAGTATTATGAAAAATGTAACTAATTACAAAACAAGCTATGGTAGTTATGTAAACTATGCAGATTAGTAAATAATACGTCATGATTTAATGACAACCGACAAGGTACTAGGTTCAAAACCAATTTTTCTCTTTTAATTAATATTTAAAGAATCATAAAAACTTTTTAATTCCTATGGATATGTTTGAAAATATGTGTTAATTAACGAATTTGGTAAAAGTAGCTAATTGAAAAACAACTTATGGTGGCCATGGAAACTACGCACATTCTGTAAGGTAACTGTCAAATTACTTGTTTAGTTACCAGTCTTAATGTACAACTATAAAATATTAAATAAAAACAGTTCTATTTGTTCTCGACTCTGCGACGATTTTTTTTAATTCTATTTTATTTACAACTCGATCCATCTTGTACGATGCAGATCCTTTTCTCTCATTCTATCTTTGGTTAAGCCATTTGCTCCACACCCTCGCATCCTTCCTTCCTATTCCATCCTACTTTTTTTTATTCTCACTCCTCTGGGAGCAAGCGACCGAGCCGCGCTCTTTACTCCAACGTTCCCATTCGTCTTTCTCTACATTGGATTTCAGCATCCTTCAGTATTTATTTTTTGTACGCTCCCTTTCGCATCTCCACGACAAAATCCTGCCATGATCCTTTGATGTTTTTACACACCTCATGTTCTTTTAGTTTTAGTTAAAACGCTGCTCAAGCGCGTTTAAAAAATCAACACTGCTGCGTTCATTCAATGTGAACTCAAAACTTTTGCCACGTTTTATCTTAATTAATTAATCAACTTTGAGAGTCTTCTAAAATTCAATTATCCAATTTATGTATATTTTATGATGATGAAAATTTTCTTAATTTTCACAAGAATCTACATATATACGTCGCTTTTGGAATTATTAACTCATGAAGACATTATTCAAGTGTTTCAAGAGATTGGGATTAGATATTCTTAGAATATATGACGAAATTAATGGGTTCTAAATCCTTTGAAACTCCTATGAGAAATTGCTTATTTCCTATTGCCATTCTTCTTCGTTTCCTATATATAAGTTATAGGCAACCAGTTATGCATTTAATGGAACAACAACTGTAGGATTTTCAGCTTGCATAACATGATCATCTAGTAAGCGTAATCAATTGGATCATATTAAAATAACAAAGTAGCATCGATTTGCTGATGCAGCATTGGTTACGAAAGATGAGCAAGGTGTCATAACAAAGCATCATAACCTAAAAATAAACATTAGTAGTCAGAAAATTCGTAAATATTATGCACAAAGTGCGAGTTTTCATCGAGTATTTACAATAAATATTATTGTGAGATCATTGCCCATCGAGAGAACATAAAGTTTATAGGTGACATCTTACATGATGATCGACAAGATGAGTGTTTCCCAACAGGAGTTGATACGTAAGAAGTTGGAAAAGGATTCCAAACTGTTGCTCTTCATATGCAAATTGAAATATCCGAGATATGCATCATTTATATTTCCTGTTTATATGTTACTGAAGTACATTAAGATTAAGAAGAGCGGTAAGAAGTTTCAGTTGCGTCAGGTGCCTCAAGAATTGATAAAACAATTGAGCAAATCGAACGCCTACGCTGATGTGAATAATTGCGTAATTGTCGACGATGGTTACTGGAAGGCCATCCTGAATGAAGCTCTTTACGTGAGGATCAAGGCCGGAGGGAAGTCGCGCGTGGCGCAGGTGGTTTCCGGTAAAGTTGGAGATGAAGAAGTTTTGATTTCGGATACGCTGAAATTCAATTTGAAGATGGAAATTGGATCTTTGGCTCCTGTTAGTTTCGAGAGTATTAAGATCGCTTCGCAGATTTATGTTTCGCTCGTGTCGTCTCCTCACAATCTTAATGCTCTCTTGACCGATACTCTTCTGAAGAACTACTTCAAGTGTCCGAAACTGGTGTACAAGGAGGACGTTATTTCTATAAGGCTACAAGATTACGCTCCCGATCATTACTACAGCAATCCCAAATTGAACGAAGCGGAATGGGTCTATTTCAGGTGCAATAAGATTACGTTCTCGTACGGCGATGAGTGTCCAGGTGGCGAAGGTTGCTTGGGTGTCGTCGGACCTACGGGGCTAATACAGTCGGCGGACGTGCAGAGTTCGCTCCCGCCGCGCTTGCAATCGATACGAGACAGAATTGAAGGAAATTGCACGGATAATTTACTCGGTCTCTATCCCGAGGGACTGTCGTTGTACTTCCGGCAGCTGGAGCGCGCCGCAAAACCCTTCCTTAAAGACAGTAAATATGAACAGTAAAGTACACGGCGTAATCCGCAAAACTCTAGAGACGTGCATGCATTTTAGATAAACTGAAATTGAGGGCGACCATCCTGCTGCAGGGCGGTCGTGGATCCGGGAAGAAGCTGATACTAACATCGTTCGCCAAGAAGTTGGGTCTGCAGATCTGCAAACTCGGATTGAACGATCTGACGGCGCACGCTTATTCGCAGACAGAAATCAAGATGAGAAACGCTTTCTTCAAAGCAAAACTCTGCTCACCAACAATTGTTGTCATTAACAATTTCGAGGTATACCAATTGTATTTGAAATTTTACAACATTAAAAACACTGGAATTTTTTTAGAATTTTTGCAAAAACAACGAAGGTCAACACGATTCCCGCATCATCAGCTACTTCGTAAACGAACTGAACAACCTCTTCAGCAACAATAAGCATCCGGTGATATTGGTATGCGTCAGCAACACAAAGGATTTACCCTCCGAGCTGAGCAGAGTCTTCCTCGAGACGATCACATTCGAAGCGCCGAATCAAACGGAGAGATCGCAAATTCTCGAGTGGATCGTCGCGAAGAAATCGTTAAAAGTGCGAGCGAATCTTTCGGAGATTGCAGGAAAAACGCACGGATTTTTGTACGAAGATTTGGAGGCGCTGGTATACTATGCAAATAAGAATTCGCTGTTTGCGAAGACTGAAGCTATCACCGATAAAGATTTTGAGTATTCCATGGGTTAGTGTACATTTATGTGATTGAGTTTAGAAATGGTATATGATGGAATTTCAGATGTAATGCAATCGAATTACACGCAAACCGTCGGTGTTCCCAAGGTGCCGAAGGTCCAGTGGTCCGACATCGGTGGATTAGAGGATGTTAAAAGGGAAATTATTAATACGATTAATTTGCCTTTGAAGCATTCCAAGCTTCTGCAAAGCACACTTCTGAAACGATCAGGTATGAAATCCTGTTTAATTACAACTGTGGGCAATTTAAGTTAATGTCTTGAAAAATAGTAAAGACGAAATCTAATAAATAATCTATATTGTTCTAATACTAAAAACAATAACATAAAAAAACGTTCTATATAACGTTTTTTTATGTTATTGTGTTAATTAATAGGAATTTTACTATATGGACCACCTGGAACTGGGAAGACGCTGATTGCAAAGGCAGTAGCCACCGAATGCAACCTCTGCTTCCTTTCGGTGAAAGGACCTGAACTGTTGAACATGTACGTTGGACAATCCGAGCAGAACGTTCGTGAAGGTACAGTAACAGACTTCAATGATTCAATCATCTTTAATATAAATTTTCAGTGTTTGAGAAGGCTAGACAGGCGTCACCGTGCATCGTCTTCTTCGACGAGTTGGATTCTCTAGCTCCAAACCGCGGCATGTCCGGAGATTCCGGCGGAGTCATGGATCGTGTGGTTTCTCAGCTCCTCTCCGAAATGGACGGCCTCAATGAAAACGGAACGATCTTCGTTATAGGTCCATAAACAACATTATCTAACGTCGCAGCAAACTAGTATATATATCTCTACTTTTAGGTGCGACCAACAGACCGGATTTGATCGATCCTGCGCTTCTTCGGCCAGGCCGATTCGATAAGCTCCTTTACGTCGGGCCGTGCACGGACAACCCGTCCAAAGTGGCGGTCGTAAAAGCGTTGACCAGAAAGTAAGTGTTTCTCAATATGAAGAGAATCTCGTGCATTTCACGCGTTTTCAGGTTCAAGTTATCCGAGAAAGTCAATCTGCAGAATATTGTGAATACTTGTCCGGACAATGTCACCGGTGCAGACTTTTACGGGATTTGTTCGAACGCCTGGATGACTGCAGCCTGTAGACTCATAAAGAAAATCGAGAAAGGTAACAGCATTAAATAGAACCACAATTGGGTTAACTCATCACTTTCTTTCTAAAGGATCAATAGAGAAGGTCGACGAGCTTACCCATGACAGTGTGGTGGTTACACTCAAGGATTTCGAAGACGCCATCGCCAATGTTAAATCATCGATAAGTCCAGCCGATTTACGGTATTTCGAGAATTTACGGAAGGAGTTAAATACTAAAAACTAGAAATATTATAAGGGTTTTACGCATTGTTGATTTTTTAAATATTTAATAAAAATTTTAACTAAGAAGAAAAAGTTTTTTTTTTGTTATATTCAATTTAATGAATGAAGTTTTCAAGTTCAATAGTAATTACAACTACTTCTAAATATAATTATGAAAAACTTTGTTTCTTTTTTCCAATATATCATGAAAATTATGCTTCATCTCTTGTCGTTCAATTGAATAACTCGTACATAAAATAATGCTGCAGATGATAAATGTAATCTGGAGTATGGCAGTTGTTTTTTAACCTTTCGAGTACATTCCTTTTTAGCGCAGATAATCTGAATAAGTCCTCAGTACAACGAGCACGATCCAACATCTAAATGCCATCTGCTTGATTACTACATTAATTTGAGAATTTTACAAAAGACAAAAAAAACAACTTGACAATATTAATGAAACCTATAAAAGCAACACAAAGAGTAATCAAAAAGTATATGAGCAATTAATACATTTGTAAACAATTGACCCTTACTTCAAAACGTTTGATATTCTATTTTAGTGTTTAGTTTTATAATTGTAATCATTCCATTCTTGAAAACTGACATGTATAGATTTAGAATGTATCAAGTATTGTAGCAAACATTGTATTTAATCTAGAAAATTTAATAACACCTTTTCTATAATAGCACTTTTGATAATTAATGGTTGGCCATGTCTTCTTGTGATATTTTAGAAGTTTCTATAAATCTTTTCTTAAAAATCCATATGAATTGAAAGTGGAGAACTTTTGTCGTGCTTCAATAATTTGTTTAGTTTTATGTTTTAAGTTTATAAATCTCAGAAAATCAAATAATTTGTATATTCAATTTACTATATATTGAGTTAGTTAACTTGTCATCAAAGTAGTTTGGATTTATCAACTTGCTCGTATCTCAAAGCAATTTTCCCCATTGAAATAAATTGAAATGCCATTAATCCAACTTATCAAAAATGCTTCGAAAACGAGGGAAACAAGAACACAGACTGAGGTGGAAGAAACTGTATCTCATCTCAAAGCAAAATATCGCACGCTCGGCGGCTCGTATTTAAAAACACTCGTATATCGAGGTACCACTGTATATTAATTTTAATTCAGAGATGTTTTATACCATTGAAATTATGTATGTATCATACATGAAATAATGTTTACTAATTATGTATTAATTTTGGAGTTAAAACCTACTTAAGAAATGGTTAAACTTTAGTTTTGCTTTAGTAATTAGAAGAATGAATATGTTTTGGGAGAAATAAATAATAGGAATTTGATTAATTGTAAAATATATTATTATTATTACATTCACAGCCTTGAACAGAAAACAAAAAGGATTACATCTAAGTTACATGCAACTAATATAATTTTTTGATACACACAAAAAAAAATAGAGAAGCAATCGGTCCGTAACGTCTGCGTCGCCGTTTCATTTAGAACAAAGAAACGACGCGAGAGACTTGGATATATCACAAACATACGAAGAAGAAGTAGAAGAAAAGAAAAACATTTGCAAATTTAACAATTGAAATCTATCACAATCAGTCTATCATTATTATTGCAAATAATAATAATTGATTTATACTATAAATAAATAATTAAATTATTAAGAATGAATATAATCACAGGTGAACTTGTTGTTGATTTTTGTTGTAAAAGAATATCATATCATAGTAGCATTACTGGATCCCGTAATGTATGTACCTTTCGCACCAAGCGTAGACGCCGTCTTCGTCGCTGCAGCACATCGGATAAACCAACGGGGATTTCGTCTGTTTCGCGCATTTCTGGCAAGTCTCATCCATTTTGGCCTGAAGAAGTAGTTAATATGTTAAACATTAGCTGATCAGAAGAAATGCAAGAGAACTTACGACTAAGCAGAGTTCCCCCTTCGTCGAAATGTCCCTAGGTCTCGCTTCTATCGAGTTAATCAGGACACACAGCGCTGCTACGCAAAAGACCACCACGATCTGAGAGGGTAAAAGAGAAGAAAAAACGTTAGTGAATGAATGAATGAAAATAAAACGAATCTAATGACGTTTGTTCTACATATTTAATTCAGGCCATCTGCGATCAATCGTTCTCTTTTTGTCTTCTTCTTCTTTACTGAATCGATTTGCATTTGATGAATGTTATTATGACTTTGCGACATAGATTTTCTCTCTCCTCTCTGTCTGTTTTAATTACTTAATCCGCGCCAATTATCGCGAATAATTTCCAAACCGAAAAACATGATTAATTGCACATGATTATTCCGTCCATCTGAGTCGAATTTCGCTCTTTCTGCAGACGATCAACGCTAATTAAAACCCGATCCAATTTATTTAATCGCAAACAAACAATTTGTTGTTTCCACAAACACCCGTTATTATCTCGCACTCATTTCCGCGTAAACAAATTTTGTTATTCAAATATTTCCCATTATTCTCCCAGTTTTCTCTACTTTTCACCGAAATTAATTAATGTTAAGTTAAATCTCCAGCCAAATCGATTGGTTGCGTTTTCTTTATTTTTTTTTACTACTGCGGTATTTAATCGCATAAAAATGCATCATCTCTTGACCACATGCCGCCTCTCAGATCCGTTTGCAAAATTTAAAACAAACGAACGCAAAAAGAAAAAGAGACGAGCGAATAAGAATAAATAAAACAAGTGCGATTACGAGTGGAGAGAAAAGAAGGCGCGCGGATTACAATTTGAAAGTTTAAATTTAAAAGTATCCATACCTTTCCGTTGCTTTTGCCCATTTTTTTTTTATATTTCTCTGTGTTTCTCGTTGTAATTGTGTATCGAAGAACTAAACTAAATAATCGGCGACACTGTGAATAAACTGTTACGTTTTTCTTATGGGTTTTTTTGGTGTTTGAAGCGCGGTCGCTGCAAATGCGGATGGATCGTGTTTTTAATACCGCCGTGGGGATTCGAGTGATACTAAAGATAGAGGAGGAAGCCTTTTGATTTATATATGACCTATGAATAAAGTCCAAATAAAAATTAATCGCTGTGTGTATATATTGCGAGAGAGTAGTAGTAGCAGGGACGGCGACGCCGACGGAGGCGGAGGATCGAAGGAAAGAGAGAGAGAGAACAAGGTTTTTATGTTCCAGGAAATGAACGGACAAACGGGAACTGCTACTACTATATCCTCTTCGAACATGCAAATTCTTCACTCATCCACAACATCTTTTCATTCGTTCCTTTCGAAAAGCTCATTTCTACCATAATTTTATCTATGATCTTCATTTCGAAAATAAGCATGAATTATTTCCTCCAAATGAGAATAGAAAAGTTCCCGAAATTATGGTATATTTGCACAACTCATAAAATAACTCAATCTGGACCTAGAAAATTATTCAAGCAAACATTCATAATTTGTTTCCTAAAAAGTTGATTTAGTATAAAAAAAAGATTAATAATAATAAAGATTTCATGATGTTGCATTTAGTTTACTTCGAATGTTCAATTTTGTCTCTTTTGCATAACATGATGAAACTGAATATCTTCAAACAGGTAGAAAATATTTTCAAAGAGTATTCAAAAGTCAAAATGTTGTATTATGTATTTATTTCTAGAAGTTCATACTTTTACATTAAAAAAAATAAATAATATTCAAATTAACGTTCTGAACTTCTTAATTATATATTTTCATAACTTCTTTTCTGTGTATCTTTCTAGACAATATACAGTAGGGTTTATACAAAAACCGAATTAAAAAAATTTCGAATCACAACTTCTCTACAAAAACCGGTTAAAACCAAATCAGGTTTTCGAAGATATTTCATGAATTGATTTTTCTATTATATCTTCTATTCCATACCGTCCGACAATTAAGAATGAGACTTCATTTTTTCCCGGGATTAAGAATCTCTGGACACCGTAGATTATCTCGTAGTTATGTCGTTGTGGATTCTTAGAGGGGTTTATCAGAGTTTTATTCAACTATACAATAGTTGATCACATGGATTATTAACTAACAGCTAAATTCTCCTCTTCAGTTAGTAATTAAGAAGTAAGTGCTCTTACCTGGACTCTCCAAGAAAGACCATTTTCACACTTCAACCCTCCAACTAAGCTATCTTCTCAGTTTGCCCCCTAGCTAAGACTAAATTATATAATACAAAAGTGTCGTCTTATGTATGAAGATGTACCGAATACCAAATAATGTTCTAAGGGTACAGGCTAATTTGCCATGTAGGCGCCGGCGGATGTACTTCAAAGGCGCCGCTGTCGGTAAGGTCTAAAGGGTGACAAATCTTACAATTTTTTATGGAGATTAATTGTGGGTGGCATAGTTTTTATAGGTAAATGCCCGACTTGTAACAAACCACCCCTTTAAGAAAGTTGCGTAAATGGGTTGTAAAAACTAGCAAAGTATGAAAAACCAAAAGAGTTTCTCCAAAAGGGAGATGTTCGTGGGAATTTTCAATAATACTGTACTTATTGATACACAGTACATATTAACATATATATCGATAATTAATAATAACGTGATTGGACACAACAAAAGTTTTAAAAAAACAATAAACCCTAATATTAAGTATATACAAATGGAAGTTACTAAAGATGATTTAATTTCCGTATTTTAAGATAGTTTTTAGTCTGATTGGGTTCCGGAGTTTTCTATCTTTCTTTTTAGATAACATCAAATATGAGATAAAATAAATGATTTGTCATTGATGACTAATTCCGGGCAGACAGATTTGATGTAGATTTGATAAATCAAAGGTCCAAGTACACTTCCTTGAGGCACACCTGACTCAATTATAACAAAAACATGATTACAAATATTAATCGTAGATGAATTTCACTTTTTTTTTATCTTGACTTTACAAATGAGCATAAATCAAAAACCCTTTTATGTAATATATTCAATGAAAAGAACAAATTGTACAATTTCTTCTGCAACTGGGAAAAAAATAATCTGTTCATTTGTAAATGTTGCTAATGCATTTTCATTATTTAAGTAATTTCCAGTGTCTTCTAATAGATTCGTTTTTTCGTAATCTTAATGTTTCTGGATATAAAGAACAAATTATCATCTTTTATTTAATGTTTATTTTATGCAAATTAAAGAAAGCAAATTCTTTTGATTATTTTCCAATATCTTCTAAGAAAACTTGCAATTTAATGTGGTTTTTGTATAAAAAAAAAACGACAAATTAAGTTGGTATAACTATCATAAGTAAATGACGTAAAGTTAATTTAATAAATAAACATCCGTATTTCAACTTTCAATTATTTTTTTAATATTATTAGTAGAGTCGGTTTCCATGGAAACACAGCCTTCTATGATAAAATATATAATTCTCATTCTAATTTATAAGTGTTAAAATACGTTTCATTATGTAACATAATTATATTTTTTGATATAAAACAAAATTAAAAAATAATTAATGACAATGGTCTAATGTCATTATCGCCTATTGTCATTAAGTATAACTATTATAATAAAACAGAGATAAAGTTAAGTTGGTACAGATGTCAGTGGTATGGTAGTAATTATCAAGTTGGCAAATTTAAGATACTTGATATTATTTACTTTACTATTTTACTTTAGTTAAAACTATACAAATTAATGGACGAAAAGAACAAATTGTACTGTTTTGTTTAAATCTATGAAATTAACAATTCCTTCTGCAACTGAAAAAGTAATTTCCAGTGTCTTCTATAGATTCGTTTTTTTTCGTAATCTTAATGTTTCTGGATATAAAGAACAAATTATCATCTTGTATTTAATATTTATTTTGTGCAAATTAAAGAAAGCATCAAATTCTGTTGATTGTTTTCCAATATCTTCCAATAAAACGACAAATTAAAAAGAGCAAATCATACTTTTAAAACGTGCATGTAACTTTTCTTCCTGTAACTGAAAATTGCTTTCGATTGCAGATAGAATGCTGCAGATAGTTCATTGATCTATCGATCTATTCTCGACGATAATGAATCATAATATATAAAACGAGAGGAGAGAGCAGAAAAAAAAAAACAATGTTGAAAGTATACAACAAGCGAACGCACATTAGGTAAATCGATTCGTTTCTGCTCCATTTCTAGTCTACGAATGTTATCAGTCGGCCAAAGGTCGTACCTTATTTTGAAGATCAGCGGATAAACCGAGATCTCCGAGTTCGACATATTATTATACAAACATCGATGATTAACTGTATCAATCAATGTGTTTAGAATCTGTTTTACCTCCAGGATATGCCACATAATGTTAACAACAAATTGTCTTCATTTAACACAACAATCTGTCGTTTCTCTTAAAGATGCAATCATCATTTGTCCATGAACTTATCAATTATTATTTTTTCTTAAACCGTTTCCTTCCAGATTATGTATTTATATCGCATGCAGATAAAGCAGTTAAAAAAATAATAATAATTCGAACAACTCCCTAAACTTCTTGTGATCTCATTTTGACAACATGTTTACCACAAAAATCTAGACATCGCTTTTCTATCTCATCGAAAAAATGTCGTTCAGCCATAAATTGAGTCGCATAATCCCATAATTACATTTACAAAATTATTGTCTCAAGATTTTTAACGAATTGTAACAATATTATTGTAGACTTGTAACGTTCTAAATATTAAAACTACAATGCGAAAGATTCCTTCCTTATTATTCTTATTAATTAACAAAATCCAACAGTTATTTATGTTTCATTAATTGTATGTTTGCTTGGAATAAGTTATAATTACTCTGTTTGTTTATAAATAATATAATAATTGTTTACATTCTGCTCTTCGCGAATCTCTTTCTTCGGAATGTCGAATGGTAAGCAATTAATTCTGATGGTTAATTTCCAATCGAATTAATTGGAATCTTCATCTTTGTTGTCTTCCTGTCTATCAGTAAACTCATACGAGACGATCCAATAATCAAAACAAAATAAATGCAGACATTATTGCATTAACTACTATGAAATCAATGATGATTTCTTTAAATCAATTAGTCAGCGCTTGTAAATATCTTTCTGTATCTCAAAACTCTCGAAAAAATAAATGGTAATTAATAGTGTCTGTTAGTTTGGAACACATAAACACGTCCTTATAACCTATTTAATTAGGGTAGATTTTTAAGTGTTATAATTCGTTTCATTATGTAATCACAAATTAAGGGATTAGAAAATTTTAAAAACAAATTGATGCAAAGTGACAGTTTACGTCAATTTGACATTAAATTGACGTGAAGTTAAGTTGGTATAACTATCGGTGACAGTACCAAATAGAACTCATCAGCACAGAACATGACATATCAGAACGTCATACAAGAAAACAGGTCTAAAAGAATAGCGAAAAACAGTAATAAAATAGAATAGTACAAAAAAAGAGGACAGCATAGAAACATTTTATTTGGAAAAAATATTGATTAAAATTCACGTTCTGCGTTATCATGATCATAACACCATAACTATCATAAGTAAATGACTTAATGGCGTAAAGTTATGTTGGTATACCTGTCATAAACATCTATATTTCAAATGTCATTTTTTTTTTTTAAATATTATTAGTAGAGTTGGTTACCGTGGAAACACAGCCTTGTATTGATAAAATATATAATTCCCACTCTAATTTATAAGTGTGAAAATACGTTTCATTATGTAATTTTTAAGAATATTAAAAAGTAATTAATGCAGAGTGACTTAATGACAATAGGCTAATGTCATTATAACCTATTGTCATTAAGTATTACTAATATAATAAAATTGACGTAAAGTTAAGTTGGTACACTCTAATTTATAAGTGTAAAAATTGGTGGCAATCGCAAGCCCGACAACCAAAATCCCGTCTATCGAAATCCCGACGTTTGAAATACCGAGTGTATCGAAATCCCGATACACTTTTATTATTATAAATTTCTACAAAAACATTTTTATGGTAGTCGGGATTTCGATATAGTCGGGATTTTGATATAGTCGGGATTTAGATATATTCGGGATTTCGATATAGTTGATATTTTGATTGTCGGGATTATGGTAGTCGGGATTTTAATACAGACGGGATTTCGAACGTCGGGATTTCGATACACTCGGTATTTCGAACATCGGGATTTCAATAAACGGTCTTTCGGTTGTCGGGCTTGCGATATAAACCCTTGAAAATACGTTTCATTATGTAATTTTTAAGTAATTAATGCAGAGTGACTTAATGACAATGGGCTAATGTCATTATAACCTATTGTCATTAAGTAATACTATTATAATACAATTGAAGTAAAGTTAAGTTGGTACAGCTATCACTGACAGTATTTCCAATTATTAAATTGTCTTATATAAGATACTTGACACTGTTTACTATGATATTTTACTTGAGTTAAAACTTTACAAATTATTGTAATAAACAAATTAGCGGAAACAAAGTTAACTTTGAATTCAAACATCAGACATTGTTGTTCCGCTTCTTTATTATTATTATTTGGTTTGGTCCAATACTTATCTCAAATTTTCCATGTGAGTCACTAATTAAATATGTGAACCAGGATGTTGTAAATAATGACATTTCAGTTTGAAAATTAGACATATATTTGGTAACAAATAATTTTTAAAAATCATTTAGTATATAAAGAATTAATTTCATTGCTTAAGTTAACATATTGTTTTTTTTTGTGAGTTTAGTTTTATTTCCAAATTAGTATAATAGAAATATTTCTATTATTAACTTTCTTGTTAATAACATGTTTTTCATTTGATCAAATTTGGGAAAAGCTTCATAAATAAATTTGTTATTCAATTAAAATTTCGTTTACATCAAACACTTCTATTAATTACGTTTCAATTCAATATATTAGGAATACTTTTTCTTGGTCATAACACACATTTTTTGACGTTTTGACGTAAGTTGACAGCTGCCAGTTTTCTAAAAAATTAAAGCAACCCGGTAAACTGTTAACCGGTTAACAATATTACCGGTACATTTTGATAAGAAATACCGGTAATTTAAAAAATCACATTAAATTTGCGACCATATGGTTTCCTAAGAAAATTGTGACAGAATGTTTAATAGTTTAAACATTTTTGAACTATATTGAAAGATGTCAAAAGAAAACTAACTTTGATATAATCTATTTCTATTATACATTTAATTATATAGTCATGTATTGTATACTTAGCTTCTATTGCAAAGTTATAGAATATTCTAATAATGTAATTTCAATATATTAAATTGATGAAAATTTTCAGTAAATTTTGTATCAAATCGACGATAAAATTTCGTTCTAAATTTATTTTCGAAATTGACTAATCATTATTATTGATATATACGAGTATGACTTTATAGAAATTTATTATCTATATTTGTCAATTGTGAAGTTCAACTTAATCGACACTATCAACTTAATCAATAAAACATAAAAAACAAGTTCGAAGTATCATATTAAATATACCAAATAGTATACAGGCATCCCCCGACTTACGAACTCTCGGACTTACGAACAAAATTCTAACTTGTTACAAGGTATAACTCCTTGTAACAAAATTTAACTGTGCAAAGAAAAATTGATAAATTCTTTAATAAAATATAATACAAACTATCTGTTTTGTTGCATTTGTGATGTCTACATTGAATAGTATTTGTAAGTAAGTAAAAACCATGATAAAGTGTGACTTACGAACAACCCTTTAGAACGGAACTATTTCGTAAGTCGGGGAATACCTGTATAGGTAAACACAACAAATAAACAGTAATAATAGTGACATTTCATTAAACTTTTATTTAAGAGAAAACTAAATATAGCGAAGAACGATAATGACATCATTTTACTAAGTACTTCAATTTAAATTCTCGGATAAATAGAACAACTTCTTGATTGCATTTTATCAATATTGTAATTCATGGAATTTCCAATCGTCAATTACTTAATGCCCCACATTTGGTTACTATCTAGTCTCGCTTAGTCAACATTTTATAAAAAATCACAGATTCAAACTTTGATTTTAATTGTTTACAATACAAAATTTTTAATACCTTTACTTAAGTAGACTTAAAGTTGATACCTCAAAAATTAGATATTTACACATTAAAATTATAATAAATTTCTATTTGATAATAAAATTAATTAGATTAGAAAAAAAAACTGTGTGTTTTCAAACTATTTATAAAGTTTTTTTTTGTTTATATTAACGCCATCAAGCGAATAACATGTTTTACTTAGTGAATTAGCAACAATTAGACAGCAGGAAAAAAAGAGGTTGTAATAGTCGTGGCAAATATTTTGAAGGATTTTTTATCGTTAATCGGCGCGACGATTAAGCATCATTATCAGAGTTATAGTTTGCGCGTGTGGCCTTTGCTGGTAGCAAAACAAGAAAAAAAATTGTTTTCCTTCACTCTAACTGTCCATAAAATGTATAAATTACAAAAAAAAAAAATACACACAACAAGAACCGGAACCTTTCATTCATTCATTTGCATTTCCAAAATTACTAACTGCAATCTCCAACATTAATCTAATCGTAGTTTTATGTGGGTTAGTGCATTTTAGGGAAGGTTAGTTCACCGAATCGAGATGTTTCAGCTTCAAGGAGAGATCTATTTCCGTTTCAGTATTTCAGTGTTTAAAAGTACAGTAAAAGAACTTGCAAAAGTTTATAACTTTCGAGTTGTTTGAAGGTAATAACTGTAAACCTATTAAAGTTTTAACAACACGCTGTAAAACAAACCAGTAGGTTCGTATATCATCAAATTCAATGCGTTTGTTACAGTTGTTTATTTTCACACAGTTGGTTTTCATAGAAATTAATTAATGTCAATATTTATCTGAAACTATATTCATCTTTTTTTATTATTCGAATAACGAACACATTAATTAAGATTTTTCTATTTACATCATAGGTTTCTATAGAAACGTTCCTATTAATTATCTTTAATTAAAAACAAACTATAAATTATAATTAACAAATGTTTTAGAAATTCTCTCTTTTATTTTCTCTCTAAATCATCGAATCTGAAAGATTTATTTAATTTTCTAGCAAAATGAATTAGACATAACATGCTAAACGTTGAGCCAAAATATAAATATTCGAAACGGTGACCAAATAAATTCCACGCAGCTCGTTTTAAAGGAACGAACAAAGTCCAATTTAGGATGCAATTTCGTGTAAACAAAATTTGTAATTTTCAATCGAACATAAAATCTATACATAATTTCATTACTAACTGTTAACATTATTATATAAAAGAAAAAGGAACAATTCTTGCTTGTTGTCGATTTAATTGTAAAGAAAACTTTATTTTTCATATACTATAAAACAGATTAGTTTCGTATAGTCCGGATTGTAAATGTCAAAGCAAACTAAATTTTATTATTAAAGTTTTAAAAAATGAGTACACAATATTACTTTTATATACAAAAATCATAGGTTTCTTTGACAATTCTCTTTTGTATATTTAGTCAGGTTTCAAAGAGTCCTGTATATTTGCGAAACCGCACTACGCGAGGTATTGCATCATTTAATTTTGATAGTAGATTTGTATAAATGTCATAAGCTTAAAAAGTCTAACTAATTCATAAAGCAATTGGCTTCCAATGATTTGCATTTAACACCAAATAATCATAAGATTAATAACAGTCAATTATAGTAAATGAAAGTCATTATTATTATTATGTTATAACTAAGTATACAATAGTAACACATATAATCAAAGCTTCTATGTTGAAACAAAAATGTTTCTATGGCAACATTTTCAAACAAGATATACCTGTCAGTTTTACTCAATTCAAAAAAAAAGTTTCTTAAATGTTCGATAAAACTCGAAAACTGCAATTGTAAGATTTCCTGAAAAAGTTTCTGGTGAGGTGAGTTTAATGTAATAATAGGTGAAGTAGAAAGTTCTGAGCGTTTTTCATTCATTCATGTATACGTTGCATCTTACCATTCTATACTGTGACTGTGAAAAAAAGTTCTTTGACAATTTTGTGTTTAGTGAATCCAGTTGTGTGTTAGAACGTTCCAAAATAGAGGTAAAAAAAAGAGAAAATTTGATACATTCTTCAGTACTACTACGACCAAGGGGAAAAGCGGAGCAGGCGGCCAAAAAAAATGTGTTGTTTATAGGCCCAATACAGTATCGAATGCAACAGTAAAGAATTCCCTTCTGGTAATATGGACGTCGAAGATGAGACATGCTCTGGTAGGCCAATCGTCGAAAATGTTGATAAAATTATGGAAATCGTCGATTTGGACCGGCATGCAAGCACTTATTCCATCGTCCAGGAACTGAAGATTAACCAGAAAATCGTTTGGAATCATTTGCTTAAGGCTGGTCTCACGAAGAAGCTCGATGTATGGGACAAAAGGCTCAGAACTTGTTACTTCACCCAATATTTCTTAATTTATATCGATAACACAAATTTATCATATTTGATGCATAACATAAAACATGTTGTAAAAAGCATTCTCAGATCATAAAATTAAGCAATGTTTCTATGGCAACACATTGAATGCTAGTAACAACTGTCAAGTTGAAGAAACGCAAATCGTGAGAATTTTGCCAGAAATTCGAATGCATATTTACTACTAGTTCAAACCTAAGCTTGTTGTTCCCAATTACATCAAACGTGCATTGCATTATGATAATGCGATATATCTGCAATTTGCAAGTAACTGTTTAAAAACAATCTCATTTGATTGGATTGTTTTCACTTTCTACAATGCAGATATTGTAGTAAATGAGTCATTACGCACGGTGTAAATAATAAACACACAAGAAAAACATGGTGAAATCAATTTGGCGATTTTTTAACGCGCTGCGACTTCTTCGTTTTATTTTATTTGGCACAGACAGTGCGGAATGTTAAACGATTACTTAACAAGTGTTTTAGCGTTGATAAGAGCACTTTTTTCTTCTTTTTCTCTCGCTCTCCGCTCCTTCGATTCCTTCTTATGAAATAGTATTTACTTGTCCACTGTTTCTAGGCAAAAATATTGAACTTTTTTTTGTTGTTTGTTTTGTTTTTTTTTTCAAAACTCAACCGAATCGTCCTTGCTGTTGACATCTTTATTCTTGGAACTCCTCCGAACAAATCGCTAATATGGTTATTCTAAGTAGATGCGGGTCTTGGAAATGTAAAAAAAATACATATAGATTGATAGCAAAAATATGCTGGAGCATTTATTATCGCGTTATCTGGTAATTCAGGGCAATTAAGAAATTCCACTTCGGGTAATTGGAGAGTAAACACATTCGGAATGTTGCCACAAAAAAAAAGGATAAGTTTGCACGTTTCAGCAGTTTAAAATATGTCGAAGGTAATTGGGTAAACAAGTTTGTTGTTTATAACAATATTGGGTAATTTTTGTGCGGACGAGAAACAAAAAAAAACATGATTGGGAATGCATGAATCAGAGAGTTGCATTTCGGTCTATTGATTACTCAACACTTGAACCAAATCCCCAGGAGTCACGGATAGATGTCTGCTCTGCATACATGCAGCGGAGACACCACACAGTCCCAGAAACGTGTGCATCAGATGCGTGTGTTTATGAGCTTTGCACTTTGATTAAAACTTTCTAAACGAAAATAATAAATCCCCGGCATTAACAAACCCATCCTATTTCAGTTGCAGACTTCCTTCCATATCCTCTTTTTTTTTTCGTATTTCGTGTATCAATCTGTGTGTACAATTATTGCTCTTAAGCTGCTTATTTTTAGAACACAAATATGTTTACTTCTCATTTAATCTGCGCGAAATTTTAATTGCAATGTTATTTTCAATTTATTTACATATATGAAATGCAATTTAACAATAATAATAATAATAATAATATTGGCGCGGTGAAAGCGTTTGCGATGCGATCCGAAAGTTTCACAACTAGTTTATGTAATCAAACTTCTAATTAATTAACAAATGCAACTGCGATTTTGTATACGAGATCCGTGATTTGAACTTTGAATTTCCGAAATTTTATAACGATAAACACACAGATATATTCGGACCCGCTTATAATTGGAAAATAGAAAAAAAAAACAAAAACGTATCGTGTTATCATAATGAATATTTCTCGATCATATTTTTTCGCTTCTTTTACTAAATCTTCCGAAGTGAACGAAGCATTTTCGGATGTAATCAAATATGCGCATATTGCAAACAATTTTCATCTGATATTCACACTTTTCAGATGGATATTTATGATGTGTATTTAAATCATCAGCAGGTTATTAGCAATACAGGTATCACCCGACTTAAGAACTAGTTCCGTTCCAAAGGGTTGTTCGTAAGTCAGGGGAATTTGAAAAATTTCAAAGTATAGTTATCTTACCACACTTTATCATGGTTTTTACTTTTATATATGTTAAATTCCGTATTCTGACTTCATAAATTTGAAAAAATAGATTAAAATAAACCAAATACTCACTTACAAATACTTTTCAACGTAGACATCACAATTAACAAAAAGAAACGACAAAAGAAACAAATGCAATGAAACAGATAGTACATCTTCCAAAAATATTAAATTTTAACTTGTTTATCACCATATATCTCCTTGTAACAAGTTAGAGCTTTTAGAATTTTGTTCGTAAGTCCGGGAGTTCGTAAGTCGGCGGATACCTGTATTACAAATTGAAATATTAGATTTTAAAAAAATAAGATTTCACAGTTTAAGAAATTAGAATACTAAAACACATGTTTCTTTTCAACTAGATACATTGATATATAAGAATATGTTCTTCAGATTTGTGTCTAAGTAAATGTCTAGTATACTTATCTGAAGAACATATTCTTTGCTACTGAAATGAACAAAAAGTATACATTATTGAACGATTACTTCGGTTTAGGGTCACCTTTTTCTTTTCAACATCCGTCAATTCGCTACTTAAAACTTTACTTCACATATTTTACTTGTACAAGTACTTGATCACCATAACCATATATCCACTACTCACATAGCATTACTTACTTACAACTTACAACTTACCAATTATTTCTTATTGAGTAGACGCCCAAAGAATTATTGCTATTATAGCTTTTCATTATTCAATAAGCAATAGACGCATTTAAGCATTAAAATACAGTGGAACATCGCTTAACGAGCAAAATGAATTGTACGAAAAATGACTCGCTTAACGAGCGACGTTTCGCATAACGAGCGACGATGAGAAGAGAAGTCCCGGATTGCACGTCTTCTACATCATTTTTAAAAGTTATGTAGACATTTTTTTGTGTTATTTTTCCGGAAATTTTGGAACGGATTAAACTCGTTAAGCGAGGTTCAACTGTACTTATATAAACTTGATGTTTCTCCATTCTCAGTATATTGAGAATTACTGAGATTACTAATAACAAACAAAAAAAAACATTTCTTTTAAATTGTAATAAATCTCAACATATAGACATATAGTCTGCAAATTTTAACATGATTTTGTGTATCAAGCATTACTCAAATCTGCTTGCTCATTTCTCTGTAACCAAGTGTGCGCATTCTTTGTATTTTTTCTTTCCTTTTGTTTTTCTTCCAATTATATATTTCACTCTCCATTTTCGTGTTAATTTTAATTGCTCGCAATCAAACAATTTTTTTTTGTTTATAAAGTGAAATGTTTCCATTTCTCACCAGGATCTGATTTGCGGATAGGCTTTATAAGTTACAGCTGAACTCAAGATTACTTTCTTTTTTAAATACAGACTTTAATCAATTAGTGTACTTAAGATCAGGGCCGTCCCTAGCCCTTTAAACATTTTTTTTTTATAATTTAAAATCTCAACTCTAGTGAAATCTTTGTTTTGCCACTTGTCCTGCCGGTCCACATAAAGCTGCGGGGCCCTCAAAAAGCGGGGCCCGGTGTAAGGACGGCTCTGCTTAAGATATTAACATATGTTGTTTTACATAGAATAAAGTAGAAATAGACCTTAGGTTTTTTTTCATTGAAGAATTCGTATTCATTATTTGGTTTTAGAAATTAATGATATACATTTGTACAGTCATTTAGTGGTATTATATTGACTTCATGAACTTTGATGGATTCAAAGACACATTTTACAACATCAAAGTTAACATTTAATTTCCTCCTGCATTCTCCAATCTCAACAAATCACTTTTATAAATATTGATTTTTAATTATCAATAATATTCTAGAACTAAAACTTGTTCTCACAACCTTACAACTTACTTAATTACATACATTAAAGTATTAATTAACTTATGCATTTATTATAATCATAATTACTACTTAAATAATTATGCCTTTTTTAACAAATCATCCGTCCATCTTCAACCTATTTAGATACATTAAAGCTAAAGAATACATCTTTTTCTTATATAATAAGGAAAATTGGGAGTTCTTTAGAAATCATTCTGAAATCAAGGATATATTATTAGTTATTATTTCAAATAAAACTGATGTCCTCATAGGTACAAACGTTTTCGCAGTTTCCTCACTATTTCCATACACTAAATGCAGATACTTGTTTGGACGTTCTTTCGGCTTAAAACAGTTTATACACGCATTATACGTAACGCATTCGTTATCGCATTTCTTCTTGTACATTTAACAAAAAATTGAATTTCTCAATGCGATATGGCTCACTCGAAAAATGTCACAATTCGAGATTTGTCTATTTATAGTGGCTGTCTCTGAGTACGTCAAAGTCGATCGATTAAAATAGCACAGCTCCTTGCATATTTCGTCCTCGACAGAATAAAAATCGTTGCAGCACACATCCCGTGCTGCTCTTTCGCACATCGATCTCATCACAGGGGTCTGTTGAAATCAGACATGTGGCTAATGTTACATACACGTGCCTCACGACCGTACTATGTTATTCTTCCGGTTTTTTTTATCTGCCGCTTTCCATTCCTTGAACTGTGTGCTCAAGTGCTTAAGTTTAGGTTACGAGAATCCCAACGTTTGTGTAATACTCTGATTATACCTTCTTAGTTTCATTGCTTTAAACGTATTGATCAATATTGCAACAAATTGAACTGAAGAAGTGTCTGCAAAATAATATAACTGAAATAAGAAAAGTTGATTAGTTGTATAAAACGCACCTTCAATCAATAGACAAACGCTGCATGCTATGAAAATCCTATTATTCCTTCTTGAATTTTAGGATATTTAGTTTTCTTCTTGTTACTTGTTATAATCTTGTATTATAATCCTTTGTTTGCTTATCTTCTTTGTGCACTTGAAGACAACTATTAGATTTGCTAATACAAACATTAGTTTTTTTCGATATTTGTTCAATGTTTAACAAATCCATGTAGAATCTATACTTCTGGTATGTTTTCTATAATTTGAGTTACACTTTTATGCAAAATAGGTTTCCAATTTAAACGTATAAGTTTAAATCGATATATTGTTAATGGGAATGTTAAAAATAAAGTGTATATAGTACAAACTCATTGTATTTAAATATATGTATATATAATAATTAAAAAAAGGAGGATCCATGGAATTTAAGAACAAATCCAATTCTACTAAACATTAATGGTTGTCATGGAACAATGATTATATAAAAGAAACATAGATTTAAACGCAACAACAAAAAAAATGTGATGGATTTAAACGTGCGCATATTTAACAATTATTCACGATGGCAGTCAATGTCTAAACATGTAATAGATGGAATTGGAAAAAAAGACAAAGACAAACAAAAAACATTTCAATAAAAATTTGTAATAATACAACAAATAAACACAACCTTTTCATATATGCAGAGATCCCAACTTTAACAAACTACCGGTTTTTTTGTTTAAATAAATGATTATTGTCCATCAAATACAATTCAATTCCCTCAACGTTCATTTCGTTTATTATCGACAAACTACAAAAAGATATATTAGCTATATAAAAAAAATATTAATAATAAACACATTAGGAAATAAAGAGCAAAAAAAAAAATAAATTAATTATAAATAAATCTCAATTGACTAAAACGAAGAATGCGTGTGTGTGTGGATACAGATTTAATTTCGCTCGGTGCGAAGAAAATAAAAAGAAACTACATAACAGAAAATAAAGCGTGACGCCATAAAACCCATCTAATATCGTTGGCTTAACAATTTATTGATTAATCCATAAAATCTCCGTATAAATCAGCATAACATACGAAAATATTTAAATATTATTGTTTTGTTTTTTTTTAATGAAAATATATATATAATCACCACGCAAAATATAAATTTTGCTTTCACTCAAAAGTGCGTGAACACAGCTCTCCCTGGAAAAATAGAAAAATGAACGTAACCTTCTGCAATTAAGTAATAGTTTTGAGCCTTATCGAGTAACCGTTAGTTAGTTAACATTATGTTGTGTTTGTTTTTGTTTCCTGCGTTTTCTTTTAAAAAAAAATGTGGCTTGTTTGTGTATTTGGGTTCACTCCTTCCTGGACTTACGCTTTTTGACGGGACTGTTCGGTTTGCTTGAAGCATCTTTCTTTTCGTTATCCGAACTGGACACCTTTTCGCCATCCGATTGACTAGCGTCGTCTAACAAATCATCTTTAATATCTTCATCGGCCTACAAATAACAAACAATATTAATGATGATGCCAAGTTTAAAAGATACAATTAACATACAAGCTCATCATCGCTGTCCTTATCCTTTTTCGATTCTCCTCCTTTCATGGTTTTTTCTGGTCTCTGGTATTTTTGAGGATATATCAAATCAATAATGCAAACCAACACCTAAAATAAATGCAATACAAAATAATAAAAAAAACATCCTCCTATGAATAAAAGTATGGAATTTTTGTACGTACGACATAAAAATATTCGCGTTGAAACATGACACAAAAATAACATGCATATTTTTAAATCTAGCAAGTTCAAAATAAAATGAAATCTTTCGGCGAAACAATAAATATTTCAGAATTCTTAAAATAAATGCTTCACCTACAATTTTTTGAAATAATAAAAATGTTTTTATCAAAATGTGATATGTAGTCCTTATAATGTGAATGTGACACTTTCACAAGTAATGCTTGTACAATTACATGTACTTTTCTAATATACTCGAAAACAATCATGTAAGGTTTATATATACCAGGACTAGACAAACTTTTGATCACTACAGGCGACTTGTTTTTTTTTTAAATATAGGCGACGGTCTACCAACATCGTATGCGTTAAAGTATCATAAGACAAATATTAATTTAAAGCCAAAAATAAGTTTAAATTTAAAATAAACTTCAGAGTTGTGTACATATGAGACATGCGAACGACTAGGAAAAGTCGACGCTTTGTCCACGCCTAAATATATAGTATATAATTGTGTTTAATAATGCATAATTTCGTTGAGGAATAGTAAACAAAGATAGATATGTACTGAATTGAAGTAGTTCTCGGATTTGTGACGCATTAGCTTGAAAATTCAACGATAAACGAAGGTGACATTCTAGTGTCGTGGCCGACCATTTTATTACCATCTATTGTATAATTAATATGTATTGTCGTGACCAACCAGATTATCAACATTTATCAATTAACTATGATTATTAATTGTATTTGTCTATATCAGGGTATAATTTAGTTTATGACTGTTAATTTTTTTACTTTTAAGATGGTTAGGACTTCCACTTCCTTTCCCCAAAATAAAATTAATTAAGAATATTGCACTTAATATCCATAAATCCCCTCTAAGACAACGACCTAACTATGTGATAGTTCACGATGTCCAGATTTTTAATTCCGGGACTAATTGCTGAGTCAATAACGAAACATTCAAAAGATGCATATCGGCTTACCAAACCAAGGACGGCGCCGAGAAGGATCGTTGCAACTGCGAAAATCAAGTAAGATCCCCAGTATGGTAATCCGTAATCCTCCATCAGGATGTTGTGGAAGTGGCGCAGGACCTGAGACAGCTTGAAGAAGGCCGAGACGATGGTCATCTGTATGGAATCTGGTGAATTCCAGCTGGATACTGGTTCGATCGTCTTCCACTTCTTGTCTTCGATGAACGAGAAGAAGGCGTCCTTATCGCGGCTTCCCTTATATTGTCTAAATTGCCCATTATATACACTAAAAAAAACAAATATTATGTGTAAATAGAATCCAATTGGAAATGACAATAGGAATATTGTAGCAATTTCATCTTGTTGGAAGTTGGTGAAAGAATATCTTGTTTACTTAATTTTACAATAACATAAGATAAGATTCTGTATATAGAGTTTGTGTTATTGATGAATCATATTTGTTTAGATTTATTTGACAAGTGGAAATGGAATTGGGATGGTGTGTAAGATGGATATAATCAATATTTGCGCAAGTAATAATTGATGGGTACTAACTGAAAAATAGTTGGCAAGGCGGTAACCATAAATCTTCCACTGAGGCCTGGAGACGTGGTAACATCCACTTTGGCTACGCTAATACCTAGGTCCTTGGACCAGGAGGCGAAATCGTTCCATGTGTTCTGCAGGCCTTTGCACGCCGGACACCAAGGAGCGTAGCTGGAAACAGATAGAGAAGCACATAGAGGCGGTATTCCTAATTAATAATCACAATATCACGCTCGAACGAATGAACGAACAGTTGACACGCTAGCAACATTCATCATCGATGGCCGGGTTATGCCGCTTCATGCATGCATATCCACATCCCATTCTTGTATGGTTTTACACTCACAATTCCACCATCCACTCATCTTTGAGCATCGACCTCCAATTCTCCTCCGTCAGATCGATCACCTTACTGGCATTTACACTGATAAAGGCACAAAATACTACAAAAATTGTCAAAACAGTCAGTCTACCGCACGCCATTATGTAAATAGAATTTCTTGTTTTATTTTATTTTCGGTGTTGCTGCGGTTACGAACCTTCACTTATCTATATTGTACGTGTATTATTGATGGTGATGAAGATGGTATATGTATGCAGTAGACAGACAGCAACCACCTGCCAGACAAAAGCCACGTCAGTTTCAAATGTTATGCACAGCACAGTCTAACCAAAACCGAACCATACCCAACAGACCGCAAATCTCACACATCACATTTCCCAACATTCCAGGACCAAACATTTAGCATCTTCACGTTGTCTAACATGTCTGCTATTTGGGTTATCTACGTACCACCAAAAAAAAAACTAATTAAAATTTGAAAAAATTTCGTTTACTTGATGAAAAATGAAACTACTGTAGATAAATTCTTATAAAATGTATTTATTAGTAACAATAAACATTAACTTATTTCTGCTTCTTATTTTTACCCTTAAACGTGCTGGGTCGCTTCTTGAAAACGCCGTTGCCTTTGTTACCACCGGGCTTGCCGAAAGGCTTCTTGCCATTATTAAATTTCTTTCCGCCCTTGCCCTTGAATTCACCCTTATTGTGCAACCATCTGTTACGTTTTTCCTCCCAGTCCAATTGTCGGACATCTAAAAATCACAACATCAATATCAACTGAACAACGAAATATTATTACCAGAAACCTACCAGCTTTATCGCTATTCTGTACTTGATTGGAACTGCCTGGGGCCACTTTGCTGCTACCCTCTTCCTCCAACAAATGAGCAAACTCTTCGGCCGAAGCAAACACTGATTTGCCACCCTTCGCTTTCTTCTTGTTCTTCTTATTAAAGGACATGACGTTATCTTCATCATCATCGTCGTCACCGAACATATCGATACTGCCGTCATCATCATCGTCAACGTCCATATCACCCATATCTCCGTTGGAAAACTCTTCGTCAGACCAATCCTCTTCATCATCATCATCATTTAGATCACCGTTTTCTTCGTCGTTGTCTTCTTCCTCCTCTTCGTCATCGTCCTTTTTGCTTTCTAAAAAATCGTAAATTAATTTTTGAATTAACCATAACGTCGTTCAAGTATTATTAATTAATATACACACCTTTCTTATTTTTAACGGTAGTTCCGTAATCATCCATAAAGTCCATATCTTCATCATTTTCGGTATGTTTGAATCCGGACATTTTGTCCAACATTTCCTCGAATTCATCACTCGCCACCGATTCAATATCATCCTCTTCCTCCTCCTTTATATCCCTATCTTTATATTTATGTTGCATGTATCTAAATATAAAACAAATTATTAACTGTCCAATAAATCAAATGCAAAGAGAACTTACGAATGCAAGAAGAGTTCATCAACGGGAATTTCCTTTTGATCCTGAGTGACGTAATTGGAGGATGTCACGGACACGGCTTTCAGACCAGTTGGTTGATACATTTTTCTCTTACCGAATGTAGGATCGTGCGAAGGCAAATCTTCCACCTTCTTTGGATTCTTAAACGAGAACCTATCCAAGAACCTGATGATCTGGAAATCTTTCAACGGATCACCGGAATATATAATTTTCTCGCCATTGATCAATTTGTTAGCAAACAACGCAACTGTCGGATGGTAATGCTCTTTTAACGTCACCAATTCCGTGTACGCCTTCTTCTCGGCATCCGCGTACAGAGGATTCCTTACAGTCGCTTCATTTTTCGAGCATTTCTTCTGTTTGGTGGATACACCAGCATGGAACCAGCCAGCAACCTTTGGTTTATTTCCTTTCTCTTCAGATACAACGACAACTTCAAAGTCCTTATCTTCTTCGCAAGTTACATCGGCAATCTGAACTTCTCTCTCGTCCAATTCATCTTTAATATCGACATATTTCTCCTCGTCGTCTTCGTCATCAGAGTTATAAGTGCTGACATGCGATTTGAGCTCAACGATGAACAGAGTCTTATCCTTTGTGATGACATGTGAAATCAAGAATAGAATACCACACGCGAAATTTGGCTGACAATAATGGCAAATCTAAAATAAATTACGTTAGAATCTCGAAATCACGTTAAATCCACAAAACATTTACCTGTAACAATCTCTTAATGAATGCCAATATCCTATTTTTCTTTGTATCCTTCATCAATGATTTATAAACTAGATTCAATAAAATAGCTTGTTGCGTCGATTTGGAAAAATTAGGATCGATGAGCATTTTATACAAGGCTGAGTAATACCTGTTAACAACATTTTTACAATAAATTTAAAGGTTTCAGTATGATTATTATATACGAACCTATCGCTTAATGTGTTGGATACATCGGAAATTTGATGCAGTAAGCACAGAGCGTTCAAGCTGACACTGAATTTGGCCACGTGAAACACCCTGTATAAGGTATCAAAGTGTTTCTGTAAAGTCTCCAACTCAATTTTGGCGTAAGGGAAAGCTCTCTTAACACCAATTAACAAAGCAGACATCATCTTGCTATCAACGTCACCCTAAAGAAATGAAGATAAATTAAGTAATTGTTGATTATAAATAATATAATAGAACTTACATCAGTAATGGCCTTGTTGAAGAATGAGATGTAGATGCTGATCAATTTAGCAGCAATCTGTGGATCCTGGTGAGTAAGGTGAAACTGTATGATGAAGCACAGACAGTAATACTGCGCCTTCTGTCCAATATTTTGCCTGAACATAATCTTCTCCACTTCCTTTAAAACGACTGTTTGCATATTGCTATGCTTCCTAAGTAACTGAGTTAAACAGTATAATGTTTTGGAAGCGACCTTCAAAGAAGGATCTCCCAATTTGTTGACTATATGCGAAAGAAGATTATTCTCTTGCTCCGCGTTTCCTATCAACAGATTGGTCATAGACGTGATGGCTTTCTCCCTATTCGCATCCACAGAGTCATGGGCTGTGGTATTCAAAGCCTGCACGAAATTCGTGTAAGCCTCTTTCAGTTGATCTTCAAAATACCAGTGGCATAGATACTTATTTCTCGTTTTCGTGTTTCCTGACGACAAATCATTCAATTTTCCTAATGGTCTTTGATGGAACAGTTTCAATTTTCTGTCAGGCACCAACAAATCAGATAAAAACAATTCAGTCAAGGTTTCTGAAAATTAAAATTGATTCATTTAGAAATTATTATAGAGAAAATAATGAAACAAACAAACCAATTACAACAATGCATTCCTTCTTTTTCCCCACTTTGACCATGCCTATCAAATTCCAGATTTTCTCCAGATTGCAGACAGGATCATCTTGGATCATGATTGTGTGGGCAGCTATTTTATCGGAAACAGCTCCCTTCGACATCACAGTCTTCATCCAGCCATAATTTGAGTTAATCTTAGCACTTTCTAAAAGTATAAATAATGTTACATTCACATACATTTTGAATATAACTGTAAACAAACTTACTTATATTATATGCAGCACTGTCTGAATCCAAGCACTTTTTAGCCTCATCTTTCAACTTAATCATTAACTCATCGGCAACAGGTTCACATTGTATATCAGCTGGAAACTATAATACAAATGTTTAAAGAATGCTGAAACTAACACGTTTCTCGTTATTTACCTCATGATACCATTTTGCTTTGCGTTCCTCATGTGCCTCATCTTCGTCGTAAACCTCTTCCTCATCGTTGTCAGTAAATTTAATCTTCATCTTGTCGCCTTAAATCTAATAAATAAACACAACTACACGAGGTTTTTCGAGGTTATATTTGATGAACCTCCAGTAACAACTGAGATTACAAAACTATGTCTTCTTTTAACCATGGTTAACGTTAATTTGGTTGCATAAGCAGCTTCCCATTATGCAACTATCCTTACAAATTTAACATGATTTCAGCTTTAATCAAACAAACAAATATATTAGTTTATAGAATTAGTTCAAGCAAATTCAATAATTAACGATTTATGAATTAAAGTTTGTAATTTAATTTTCAGCGAATAAATCTTGATTAGCCCCCTCCACTTCAGTTTTGTTGTGTTTTTCTCAAATCTGTTAATATTTATAGGTTATTCAGAGGCAATGTTTTGAAATTGAAAGAAATAATCTCAGTTCGATAAATCAGATTTGCATGTTGTATATTACTGCCACTGTTACCTAATTGATAAAGATATTTAATAGTTAAGGGTAAGATGGTTTGTGAGAAATGTGAAAAGAAGTTGAGCAAAGTGATTACACCTGATCCTTGGAAGAGTGGAGCCAGGAACACCACAGAGGGTGGTGGACGTAGAATTAATGAGAACAAAGCACTGACAGGCTCAAAAAATAGGTTTAATCCGTACACAACAAAGTTCGAGACATGCAAGTGAGTATTGTTATTGTGTTTAAACTTTGTTGTAGATTTCCGAGAGCATTTTAAACAGTCTTTAATTAAACATTTAACATCATTATTTGTTTACTTGATCATCAACTATTGATTTTCATCTGTCATTGGAGCTTAGCAACCTTAAAAACTTTTATATAATCAATTGTTACAGTTATTATTCAATTGTTACAGTACTTTTTTGTTGTTGTTAAAGTTTCTGATGATATGCATTAACTGTTTCCAATGAGCTGTAATTCATTGCTATCCACATTTAAGGCAATGTTCACTTGTTCTCTTATCTGGCAAGTTCAAAGAACTACACTAAGTTGACTCATTTCTATTGTTTGGAATCTTTTGCGTGGACGCATATGCATGTAAAACGTAATGCTAATTATTATCTAATTCAAGAAGAAAGAAAAAGAAGGAGCGTAAATACATTGACTTTGAAATGTATTCCTATGCAAGACCAACAAGAAAAAAAAAACAAACAATGTAATCGTAATTTATAACTGTTTAATTTGCATGATTTATGTTCGATCATAAATTCAATGTTAATGCATTTTTTTGTTGTTGTTTCAGGATTTGTCGACAAAAGGTGCATCAACCTGGAGCTCACTATTGTCAAGCGTGCGCGTACAAGAAGGGAATTTGCGCGATGTGCGGAAAGAAGATGATGAGTACAAAGAATTATAAGCAATCGTCTGCTTAACGCACGATTATATTATATAAGAAACAATGCGAATGTTATTTATTGATTTTAGTAAGAATATTGAAAACGCATATTAAATGATTATTATATATTGTACAAAGTATTTACGTTTACTTCTATCACGTTTTATCATCGACGATTGATTAGTTTGTAGTCTTTCATAAATATATTTATTTAGAAATGAACATGACATTTATTTCCAATCCTAAACAAAATTCATCATCCTCTTTTGTTTTAAACAGAAATCCGTATATCCTTGATGTATCCTAGATACGTCACTTAATAATTAAGTATTTCTCAAAGAATAACTAAGTAACCGAATGCAGTAAATTATATTGTATTTGTTTGGAAGCATTTAAGTTCTTCACTGCTGCAGTTTTTTATTGCACAATATAACTGTTTAAGAACGTATTTGTAAACAAGTTGTTTGTTTCCTGAAGCTTTCGCTTTGTCCAGATGTCGTCCACCCATGAATTGATCACCGTAGGGCATATTTTGTTTTTTTTTTCCATCTCATTTTAATGGCGCCTAGATTTGATATGGTTACATTAGTCTTAATTTTATGTTAGTATTGCACAATTTCTATATACACTAAACTTCATCATAACTTATACGACCAGGTACACTTCCTTGAAGGATAACAGACGCAGTTAGAAAATGGGACAGAGCCTTCGTTTTCTGTTTATCATATGTTTCTTTTTTCTAATTGTTTATAATTTCGTGGAAGGATAAATTTTATAGCAAGCAATTCTCGTATTATTATTACCATTACTCATTGTTGCAAAACATCTAATAAATATTCATAAAATAATTGCTTCGAAATTGCGATGACAAACGATAGTTGGGAATGTTTGTCTCTGACGATTTCTCATTAAAACCGCAGGAATAGAATGAAAAACTTCATTGAAAGTTCTGAATTCAATACTATATTTCCATTGAAACAAACATTTTAATCTGCAGATAATAAATAAAATAATAAGTATAAGAGGTGATAAAGTTGTCTCTTGATTTCCCTTGAAGAATGCTAATCGTTGTGTTTCAATTGCGAATAATTCGTGGCAGTCGTTACTCAAAAACTTGCCGAGGACACGGAAATTGTCATTCGCATTCCGAGTTGCTGCAATTAAACGATGATTCTTGCAGAAACATCAACTTGTTGAAGCGAATCTATAAAGACGTGTAAGCCCTAAATCGCTTGTTTATGTGATTGGTACGTACGCAGATGGTGGCGATGGGAAATAAAAAGTTAAAAAGATGTATAAATATGAAGAAGGAAAACAAGAATGCCGCTTTTGATCGGCACGCGATCGTCTTTCGTGGACCTTACGAGTTTTATTGCGATCGTCCGTCGCCATACACGAATTTCTCTTTTCAGAAAGAAAGAAGAAACTAGCTTTCTAATGAGGTGCAACATGTCCCGCCTTTCTTTTAAAATTTTCGTGTTGGATTGCGCATGCAAATATTAGGCCCTCATTCTCAAAAAAAAAAAACAAGGAAACATCACAAAACATAGTTTTCACATTGCAATCCAACGAAACTGCAGAAATTTCTTAATTGGTTTTCTGAAGCAATTTAGATTATTGTAAAAATATATTATTATTAGATTTTTATTGCAACGTGCACTTTAGATTCTAAAGTTTTATTGTCAAACTAAACTTGTTATGCATTTAGAAACGACTGCACAACAACCCATACTTATCATGTAAATTGTTAAGTTGTTTATGTTCTTTTATATAATTTACTTGGTAATTATTGTGTAGTCTATAAGAGATAAACGTAGTCTCCTTAACTATCGTACCTTAATTCGCGTGCACTCTTGACTACTATCTAGTAATACGATACGGTATGTTATTTGAGTCTTTTAACTTTATTCGCAGACTTTAAGATTAAATATTTAACTATTTCGTGTGAAGTCTATATAATGATCAAAGCTTATTTCACACATAAATTCACAAGTAATATGTCAAATATTGCATTATGTACTTGATTTAGTACAAGTTACTTGTAATTGATCACGTGAAATGTACGAGATGTGTCCACTGTCCATAACTATCATACTTATTTTTTTATGGATTTATTTTCTTAATCGTTGAGATTATTATACTTGTTTGCTTAATTCGCATATTTTTATATAAATTACTATTTGGAATATTCTTTTCCACAAGTTACTTCATAATTACCACAGCTTGTTTCACAAAAATACTTTGCAAGTAATTTGTCAATTATTGCGTTGCGTATATGGACTTTGCTTAATCGTTGAGATTATGACAGTTGTTTGCTTGATTCGCGTATTTTTATATAAATTACTTGAAAAGTTTAGAGTAATTTGAGTTTTTGAAATCACAACTATTTGGTATATGCTTGTCCACAAGTTACTTCATAATTACCTACCATTTGTTTCATAAAAAATATTTGCAAGTAATTTGTCAAGTGTTGCGTTGCGTTTATGGAATTTGTTTAATCGTTGAGATTATGATAGTTGTTTGCTTGATACGCGTATTTTTAAATAAATTACTTGACAAGTTTAGAGTAATTTGAGTCTTTGGAATCACGACAACTATTTGGAATATACTTTTCCACAAGTTACTTCATAATTACCACAGCTTATTTCACAAAAATACTTTGCAAGTAATTTGTCAAGTATTACGTTGTGTGTATGGAATTTGCTTATTCGTTAAGATTAGTTGTTTACTTGATTCGCGTATATAAATTACTTGACAAGTTTAGAGTAATTTCATTCTTTGAAATCACAACTATTTCGTATGTACTTTCTACTTCATAATTAACACAACTTGTTTCATAAAAATACTTTTACAAGTAATTTCTCAAGTATTGCGTTGTGTATGATAGTTGTTTGTTTGAACTATTTGGTATATACTTTTCTACAAGTTACTTCAAGTGAAGACTTTATAATTACCACAACTTTTATATATTTACACTTCCTCTTATACAAGTAATTTGTCAAGTATGGCGTTATGTATATTGTTTATNCAATTATGTTACTTATTTTAGTACCAATTAATTGAATTTATCGCGAGAATAAAAGACAACTTCTGATTCATGTACTTTTAAATCTTCGAGATTGTAATTGTATATACTTTCGTATGTACTTTTCTAGAAATTACTTAGAATTTATTGAAACTGTAAGTACTTTTACAAGTAATTTATCAGCTAATTGAAAAGTATCTCGTAATAAATAAGATATTTGTGTAGTCTACTATAGCTCGTCTCATATAACAGAAAGTTAACAAGTGCTGTTTATCATATTCCTATATAAGTTACTTGTCAAGCATCGCGCAGAGTACAGACGTCTTAATGAGTATAATTTATAATTGTTGTTGATTGAAATTCCTGTTCATAAGAATGTTTTACGGATTAATTGCGTGCACTTAATATATTCACCTTTTTTTTAACATCATAATTAAGGAAGATCGGCGGGCAAACGTTAAACATTCCGGTGGCAAAAAAACGAAATTATGCAAGGGGTTAAATGCCGAGAAGCGTAGGTAAAGATAAAGAATCGAAACCGACATGCGAACTGAAGACGGTCATCGGCAAAACGCATTACGCAATGTTTATGGTCAACGGAAACCGCGGATGGCTATTGAGGGGAGAAGAAAAAGAAATAAAGAAGAGGCAGCAATTATTTAACGTGGAGTGTGGATGTCTCATGGCACATCGGAGATATATCTTTACATATTTTCTCATCAATACTAACTGTAAACCGTCCCAATTTGTAACCAGTATGTTAAATATACAGAAAACCGCATACCATAATAGCGAACAATATTTCTACCTTCCACATACAGTCTCTTCGTCCGTTCCGATGCGAAGAATCCGTGTGTGATTCCATTCGATTCGACTCCGCTGCAATTAAATTACTTGGCCTGAGTTTAGGATTTGAAACGAATCTTAAGACTAAGATCATATAAACTATGACACCTGCACGAGACAGCTTGTTATTCGCAAAGTAACGATGCGAAAGTTACGAGGATGATTTCGTGTATCATGTTTTATAAAAAAAAAAGAGAAGTAATAATATTAAAAAAATAAACATCTCCGGTAGGGTCTCCTCAGGAATGCCGGATAAATAATCATAAAACGGTGTCCTTGGTAAAAGTGGGCTTGGCTACTCAATGAGGACAAGATGCTAACAGACACTCTCGTTTAAAACTCCGTTTGATTCAAATATCTCTCGCACGTACATACATATCTGTTCCATATGAAATTTTATTGTTGTGCGAAATTTCGTAATAATTCCTTGATAATCCTCTCCATTAAATACATAAAATCTAATTGCTGTTACTGAAGCCACAAACTAAACCAACAAAAAACTACAGCTACATTGCAGACGCGTTAAGAGTGGTACTCTCGTACCTCGAGGCCAGAAAACATGTTATAAAGTAGTTGTAGTCTACAAAAGTAAAATAATTTCTACCCATTTTATTATTCATAATTTGTTTCACTCAATAACCGAGACACAACAAATAAATTACACACACACACAAACATATTTATATATTCAATATTAATATTATCATCATCTCTCCAATTAAGACATGCAATAACTTTCATACATAATAACTATTACGTCCATAAACGGATTCGAACCATCAAATGTAAAACTGGAAATAACTAATTAATTGTAATTTATTAAAATGGGATTCATATTTGAAATTTCATAAAAAAAAACAAGAACTACTCGTAAAGTCTCGTGCACGACAAACAATGCAAATGGAATAACAAAAGCAGAACGTACGTTACATAAATCAAATGTAAATTACAATTTCCACGCACAATACAAACATAACCTAGTGGTAGATAGTCGAATAGGAAACAAATTATCTAAGTAATAATACATATTGAACATTACCTTTTATCGCTGGAAACGATATATTTTACACTGATTTATTTTCATTTTCTCTCGAATGCTGTTGACCTTACATATTTATATCACTGTTGATTGTTATTCTCTTTACGGTTGGATGACAACAATTTCATGTCAAATTTGTTTTGTTTGTTTTGTTTTCAGTGACACATTTTCCGATTGCGTGATTATGGAAACGTAATTACTAAACGGTGACAACCGACAACCGAAATCCCCTCAATCAAATTCCCGACTTTGAAATTCCGACTGTATCGAAATCCCGATAACCATAATCCCGACTATATCAAAATCCCGACTATATTAAAGTCTCGACAACTCCGAAATAATTTAAAAATGTTATTGTAGAAATAGTTGGGATTTTGATATAGTCAGGATTATGGTTGTCGAGATTTCGATACAGTCGGGATTTCAAACGTCCGGATTTCGATTGACGGGATTTCAGTTGTCGGGCTTTCGATATAGACCCATTACTAAATAAGTTTATTTTTTTTCTTTTATAAATAATGTAATTGTCAAATATTTTTATTTTTATACTTCATTACGTAATAATCACAATTAATACTAATATTTAGTATGACTTTTTTTTTGAGAAATTTCCTTCAATGTTTGCATAATCTTGAACAAATTTCATAATTTCATTGTGTCAATTTTGACATACAAAAAATTTAATTTTCACATAATAAATATATTTCAATTTTGACAGTTTATTATGTAATAGCCATAATTTATATTGTTATATTATTATACATTTCATTTTTTTCCTAATAATATGAACTTTAATATTCATATTTTATAGTTCGCAGGTCTTTTGTACATTGTTGAGTAATTTCCTTAAATGTTGTCAATTCTTTTAATTTCATTATGTCAATTTTGACATATTTTAGTAAATGTCAGATCCAAATGTAGTTGACAGATTATTATGTAATAACCGCAATTGATTCAGTTATATCAACTACAATATTCATAGTTTATGGTTCGTAAGGTTTGGGTAATTTTTGACTAATTTCCTTAAATGATTCCATTTTGTCAAAATTTATAATTTTATTGTTCCAATTTTGAATAAACATAATTAATAAAACTATATAAATATATTTATTATAATTTTCTACACTTTTTTTCTGTAATATAGACATTTTTGAGAAATGTCATTATTGACAGTAAATGTCATTTGATGGAAACAAATACAAACAAAATTGAATGAAAAATTACAATTTAAATTTTTAAATGAAATTATTTGTCGAATAAAAAAAAACATATGTTACAAAATCAAATTTCTTATTTGCTTCTCATTTATAAATTGTATAAAGTTTTACTATGTACCACTAATAAAGGTCTCTATTATAAATAGTTACGAAACATGTGAGAAGCTGACACGTTTTACTTTATGTACTTATTCAATGGCCTCTTGTTTATTACGTGTATTAAATAGAAGGCCTCTATTGATTACTACCGCATAGTAGGCTACGTTCAAATTGTCTTTTCTCTCTTTCTCTCGCTCCTTCATGATACACTTTGATTCTTACAATTCTTATTTTATACTTGTTATTTTTAGTATTTTATAAGAAATCTTATATTAATAATATATCAAGGTTGCAAAAGTAAGTAAATTTTGTTACTAATAGTAGAAAATTTAATAATTGACTTGTTTTAATACTACCGCATACTAGGCTAAGTTCAGATCGTCTCTTTTTCTCTCTCTCTCTCTCTCCTTTATTTATCACCAATAGCAACGTTAATTAACATACAAGAAATAATACCAATCTTAGAACATGATACACTTTGATTCTAACAATTCTTATTTCATTCTTGTTATTTTTAGTATTTTATAAGAAATTTTATATTAATAATATATCAAGGTTGCAAAAGTAAGTAAATTTTGTTACTAATAGTAGAAAATTTAATAATTGACTTGTTTTAATACTACCGCATAGTAGGCTAAGTTTAGATTGTCTTTTTTTCTCTCTCCCTCCTTTATTTATCACTAATAGCAACGTTAAATAACATACAACAAATAATACCAATCTTAGAACATGATACACTTTGATTCTTATTTCATCTTTGTTGTTTTTAGTATTTTATAAGAAATCTAATATTAACAATAAATTTAGTACAGAAATTTTATTATTTATTGTAGAAAATTTAATAATTGACTGGAGTCCTTAGTAGGCTACATACGGTGGCAATCCAAATCCCGACAACCGAAATCCCGACATACAAAATCCCGACTGTATTAAAATCCCGAATGTATTAAAAACCCGACAATATCAAAATCTCAAATGTATTAAAATCCCGACAATATCAAAATCCCGAATGTATTAAAATACCGACAATATAAAAATCCCGACTGTATTGTTTTTTAAAAATTTAATTGTAATATTTAATATGATCATCAATTTCTCTTTTTTTTAATTTAAACAAAATAATTTCAATAAATTCCATACGTTTTCATTTGTCTTTAGTCTAGTCGACTGTAATTACAGTAGCAAATTAGCAATAGTTGATTTGCATTTATTAGAATTTCCAAAACAGATTACGGAGGTCTATGACCTAGACATTTTTTCGCTTCAAACGAATGAGACAAATTTCACTTTTAGAAAATCGCGTTTCCAAAAACGTTTCAAATCACCAACAAAAAAAAACAACATTTGAAAAATTCCGAACTTGCTGATGAGCAATTAATTAAAACGAGAAATGTTTATTAAGAATTGTAATATATTAATTACATATTTAATTAGTAGAAAAATAAAAACTTTGTTATTTTGTTTTATCAAGATGCAATACTTAGATTGATAATCGAATCAATTTGGTTATTAGTAAAAGTAAATCGTTAAATTAATAAGGTGAATCTGTTGGAATTAATTTGAAAGTTCGTTCTCAAACAGTTTGATTAAAAGATTGTATCGTGAAGCGGATATCATTATTATAAGTGCATTTTTTTTACTTTACTTTTGATTGAATTAAATCAATTGATGAAATTGGTTTATGCTAAAAAGTAAGTCGGTTAATAGGTTTTTGTCGAGAAATCGGATGAAAAGAGTTGAGTTATTCGCATTTCGAATAATCGATTTATTTAGACACAAAGACGTTGTTATTTCTAAATCAATCGATCGTTGTTATTGATGGACGTTTCTCTATCGAACGTGCGGCATCCGTTATATCATCTTCAGGCGATTTCCATCCGAGATGGATATTACATGCATATTTTCTATGTGTTTTTATTTATTTTTTTCTAATTAAAGAAACGTCGGAAAAGGTTCGAATACGTTTCAATCAGTTGCGAGAATTAATGATTTTCTGAGGAATAATTAAAACCCATTCCGAGCGACCTGCGGATGGAGAGGAGTGGGCAAAACATGCATCCATAATTGTGGACAGTATTATTATTATCATCATCATCATCATCGATGCAATAAATGCGAGCGCCGTTTAATGCTGAAATCCAGTTTAAAAATAGTTTGTTCTACTACAAAAAATTCTACACATTTTCGTTATTTTTTCTTGTTTGATTTACGTCAACGTTTATCCTCGATGGCATCTTATATAAGAAATATTAACAAATTATAAATTAAGCAAATACCTCGTTAATTCTTGTACAAAGTTTATTATTGGTATCTATGGTTAATTGATACGTATAAATAAATAAATTTGAATAATAATCAGAGCGAAATCTATTTTTTTATTATTCTTTCTTTGTTTTCTATACTTCATTCGAATACAGTTATAATATGATAGACAGATGAAAAGAAAAGTTTTATAATTGTGAATATTTCTGATCTGATCTTAACTTTTTTCAGGTGCGGCCCAATAGTTTGCAGTTGTACTGCGACCCAATTGTTTATTATTATATAATTGTTTTTGACGCTTTGACAAAAGATGACAGCTGTCAATTCGCAAATATAAATCGAAGTAATAAATTTCATAGTTCATTTTTTTATATAAATAAACAATTAATTCAGTCTAATTTATACTTAAAGTAATATAAATTATTGAGGAATTGTTGACGAAAAGGTGACAGCTGTCATTTTGCGACCCATTGAAAATGGGATTAAACCTCACTTGACATTGGGATGACAAGCTCTGTCTTTGATATAATATATAAACTGCTTTGAAATTTACACTTAAAATTAAGAAACAATAGTTATTAGTAGTTTATGTATTTTTTTTATTATAAAATTGTATCTTGTATTAAGTAAATAAATTAGAAAATATAAATAGTATTAAACGTAAATTAGTCAAATTTACATACTAATTGTTTAAAAAAATGACACTTTGACTAAAGGTGACAGCTGTCATTTCGCAGTTTATGTATTTATTTTGTTATGAAATAAATAAAAAGAAGATATCAAAGTAATAAACGTACATTTGATGATGTATTAGTTTTTTCGCGTGTATATATACAATTAATTGTGTCAAACTTAAACTTATAGTGAAACAAATAATTTACTTATTGTTTATAACTATAAAAAAAATGACGTTTCGACGAAAGTTGACAGCTGTCATTTCGCAATTCATTTAAAAAAGCAGTGTTTTTACATTTTATTGATTTACTCGAAACCTATAATACATAGAATTAATCCAATATATGCATATGAAAGCTGAATGTTTGGGGAATGTAGCAAGTATTGATATATTACTGTGGCTTTAGCCGTTTGGCTGTAATTCGTGTTCAAACTTTAAAAAATGCTCGAAAAACCAGTGTTTTTACATTTCATTGATTTTCTCGAAAACTGTAATAGATAGAATAAATCCATGTTAAAGCTGAATGTTTGGGGAATCTAGCAAGTATCGATATATTTCTGTGGTTTTAGCCGTTTGACTGTAATTCGTGTTCAAACTTTAAAAAATACATACATAATACATAGAATTAATCCAATAAATTCATATGAAAGCTGAATGTTTGGGGAATGTTTATTGAAATTAGAACGTTCGAAAAAGCAGTGTTTTCACGGTCGGGAGGGAGAGGCGCCAAATGATTACATACTTTTGAGGGAGGCGTAGTAACATCAAGTTTGGAAACCTTTGATGTAAGTATTCATTTGACATTTGTACAGTTAAAAATGTCAAGTATTTTATTTAATTTGAATACAATCGTGAATAATTGGAAGTAATTACGTGTAAAACATTACAAAAACAAAGCTGTTTCAGAAATGTCTTTGCGGTGTGGCTGAACTTTGCCAGAAAGTTTATTTACGGAAAAGTTTCGGAACTTTTGAAATGTTGTTGTTGTTATTTTCATCAATTGTAGCATTTTAAAGAAAACACTAAAAACGAATAAATTATGCAGAAATCTTAATAATGTATTGCTATTATCAATCATAACTAAATTAATAATAATTGTAGCTTACTACGATCTAAAATTGCTTATTGAATACATCAGTTGATTTCCTGCATATTCCGAGGATGAAATGCGTAAAGTAAATCGTGTATAATCAACGCGTTTCGCAAATTGAAATTTTGGGACCGAAGTTAGATTGTGTCCGTATGCAAATTCGGAACTGGCACACACAAACACACACACTCAAAACCGCCCCCATTTATTAATATATTCGCGTAATGAAATTACGTCTAATTCTGCGCGGTTTGGAGCCAATGAATTAAGTAAGATCGGTTTTGCATCTGAATGCTTCATCGATGTGTGTGTCCGCCCTCCAAAACTCTATTTTGCATCAATAATTATAATTATATATTCAATTAAAGTTTTTTTTTTCATTTTTAAAAGTCATCGACCAAAGATAATAGCAAATAAATGGAGAATATGAAACGATATTCGTTCGTGCGAACGGAACAGGCGCGGTCCACAATTAATAACGTTGCATGCGAAAAAAAAAAGAAGAAAGAGAAAAACGCAAACATGAACGCTCTTAACAACGCAAACAACGAACCCGAAAATCACAAACATATTTTTAATTACGCCGCGTTTATTAAAAAGTAATAATAAATGTACAACAACAATCGACCCATATCGGTGTGTTGTTTAGCTTCTGCGCGCAGATTTCATTAGCTACTATCATCGAGTACTTCAAACCGAACTTTGATTACAACTATTAATATTTGATACACACAAAAATTGCATTCTATAAACAGGCTGATAACATTTCAATTTTGTTCGAGTTTATTACAATGTTGATCTAACGACTTACATTTTTTTTTTAGTTGTAAACATGACACTTATCATTTATCAAAAGCAACAAAAACAATTGTTTTGTTGTTGTTGTCAAGAAACACTACTCGGTTGCTAGAGACGCCATTAGGAGCAAATGACAGCTGTCAATGATGTTGTTGAATTGTTGTTGTAGCCTTTAAACCTGAGTGCATTTACCTGTAAACAACAATAAGTAATTGATTAAATCAAATTGCATTTTACAAACAGGCAGAGATATTTCAATTTCATCAGAGATTGTTACAATTTTGATCTAACAACTTCATTAATTTTTGAGTTGTAATACAGAAAGTCACAAAAAAATCTCTTCTCTTGTTTTCTCTTTCAGTTTTGATCCTCGAAAACGTATAGATTTGTTTGCGTTTTTTCTTCTTATTTATTTGTTTTTCAGTTACCATAGACACAGTAGTATACTGTAAAAACAAACAAATAAATATAGTAACAATTTCTAAAGAAACAAATATTTTGTTTCGTTTTAAAAGGCGCACCGTAATCATCATCTCTTTCATAGAAAACTAGGTAATAAGACTTGTTATTTATCAAAAGTAATAAAAACAAATTATATATGAAGTAAATGTATCATAATAGTATATGAAGTGGGCAAAGAATTATTATAGTTACCTGGTCCAATTGTTTTTTGTTGTTAAGAAACACCACTCGGTTGTTAGAGACGTCATTTGGACCTAATGACAGCTGTCAATGATGTTGTTGTATTGTTGTTGTAGCCTTTAAACCTGAGTGCGTTCACCTGTAAACAACAATAAGTAATTGCATAAATCAAATTGCATTTTACAAACAGGCAGAGATATTTTAATTTCGTCAGAGATTATTAAAATGTTGATCTAACAACTTCATTCATTTTTGAGTTGTAATATTAATACAGAAAGTCACAATAAAATCTCTTCTCTTGTTTTCTCTTTCAGTTTTGATCCTCGAAAACGTATGGATTTGTTTGCGTTTCTTCTTATTTATTTGTTTTTAATTTTGTTGTTCTTCAGTTACCATGGACACAGTAGTATACTGTAAAAACAAAAAAATAAATATAGTAACAATTTCTAAACAAACAAACAAAAATTTTGTTTGGTTTTAAAAGGCGCACCGCAATCATCATCATCTCTTTCTACAAATGCGCAATAAACACCATTTGGACGTAATGACAGCTGTCAATGGTGTTGTTGCATTGTTGTTGTAGCCTTTAAACCTGAGTGCGTTCACCTGTAAACAACAATAAAAGTAATTAGTATTGAATATGATAATTACGAAATACGAATTACCTAAGAGGAAATGTCTTTTCATTCTTTTATTATTAAATTAGAACAAAAAGAAAACGTCACGAATCATTTGAAATATTGAATTATGTCAAAGTTGACACTAGATTCAAATTCTTGTCAACTGGATGTCAAATTTGACAATCACTGTTAAAGTTAAAACTATGAAAGGTTATAAAACGAAAGTACTTTATTATATTGCGTAAATTGCTATAAACTACATATTTACTCTAAAAAAATAAACTTATATAGAAATGAAATGCGTACAATGAAATTCTTAATTAAAACAAGAAATGAAATGCGAACGTTTTGCAATGTGTTGCATTCAATTAACATAGTTAGCCAAGTTTTTTTTTAAAGGAAAAGCACAATTTTACATTTCAATTATTAGCATAAGATAAAATGTTACAATAATGTAATTTAGTTCACACGAATTAATTAACAAGTAGATTACAAGTGCGTTTTAATTAAAGTGTTTCGGTTACGCAGTGAACGAGATAAAACCAACGCGAGAAGAAACATTAAAAAAAAATATGGTGAACGTTGTTATGCAATCTCTCTTTTCTCGCGTCTCGCGCGTTCACCTTGGGAACAAAATCAATTGTGCAACTATAAAGTGAATCTAAAGTCATCGATCATCACTTGCACTAAACATCTATTTCGTTCAAAACTCCCTCACGATTCTGAAATTACCTTAAGAAATAACTATTTTTCACTTGATTGC